>NC_090737.1:52930628-52955628 GCF_036898095.1 Palaemon carinicauda
GCCGGCAGCCTTAAGAGCAAGGGCTACACCAACTCTAAGGTGCTAGCCCTTAGCAAGAAACATCCATCTTTTCTTGCTCCTGCCACCATGGTCTTCTGCTTTGCAGAAAAGTTCTTGCTGGCAATGTTGAAAGCTGTGGAGAAAGGGAAACCTTGCCCTAGATTGGAGGAATGTAGACCCCTCTCCCTTGCCCTACCACCTGACAACAGGAACTGGAAAGACATCCAGTTAACTTTCTCAGTAGGAAAGTTGGAGGCTGAGGTTGCAGGACGTCAGTTTAACGAGAACCTCCCCAAGCTCTCCGAATATCTTCTGCGTCGGGAGCTGGATTTGAAAGAGAGACTGGCTGCCTCCCTTTTTCACCAAGTGCAACTGGAGACAATGGCCGGGGACACTCGGACCCCAGACATGTGTATGGTCTTAGCTAAGACCCATCTCGACACCCGGACGAAGGACTTTTATAGCTTCATCACAGCTCGGAGAGCCTATAGAGAATTTGTGTTTGTGGACGCTACCGTCAAACACGAACCCCGGAAACTGATCTCCTCCGCCACCGAGAACCGGAACCTTCTCAACAAGTGGGGCATGTCAAGAAAGAGGAAATTTTCTCAGGATGAGGGCCCCCAACCTAAGAAGAAATCTAACAAGCCTAGGCCCCACCAGCAACAGGATAAGCACGAGTTTCCGGCACCCACTACTCCCCAGTTGGTGGCTCAGCCCCAACAGACCTTTCAGTTGGTCCCTCAGCCGATGGTGGCTCAGTCACCAGTCTTCACACCTGCCTACAAAAGACAGTCAACTACCTTTCGTCCTAAAGGTAGAGGCTCCGGCAGAGACTCCTCTTGACGCCATTCCAGAGGGAAAGGAGGGAGGGGAGCAAGCGGCAGAAGTGGCAAACCCTCGGGAAACCATAAGCAATGAAATGCTTCCGGTGGGAGGAAGACTCCGCCTCCTCCAGGATTGTTGGACCTTCGATCCTTGGGCTCACAGAATCATCAAGAATGGACTAGGGCAGAGTTGGGTAACACCACCTCCAACCTTCTATCAATTCTTCCAACACTCCACCCCTGTCCTGGAAGAATACGTCCAAGAACTTGAACAAGAAGGTGATCAAGAGGGTAAAGTCCACCAGGTTCCAGGGAAGACCGTTTTGTGTTCCCAAGAAGGACTCCGACAAACTAAGAGTCATTCTGGACTTGTCACCTCTCAACAAGTTCATAGTGAACAACAAATTCAAGATGCTAACTCTTCAGCACATCAGAGCCCTACTGCCCCGAAAGGCATTCACAGTCTCAATAGACTTGGCGGACGCCTACTGGCCCATACCAATGAATAGCCAGGCCTCCTCTTACCTAGGATTCAGACTTCAAAGAAGACAATACGCCTTCAGGGCTATGCCCTTCGGACTGAACATAGCTCCAAGGATCTTCACAAAGCTCGCAGAAACGATCGTCCAACCACTACACCTTCAAGGCGTCCAGGTGATGGCTTACCTGGACTATTGGCTGATATGGGCCACATCTTCAGAAGAATGCTTGCAAGCTTCCAGAAAGGTGACCCAATTCCTGGAACATCTGGGTTTAAGAATCAACGCCAAGAAGTCTCGACTTTCTCCACCTCAGAAGTTTCAATGGCTAGGAATCCATTGGAACCTTCAGTCACACCGTCTTTCCATCCCTCCGAAGAAAAGGAAGGAAATAGCAGGATCTGTCAAGAGACTCCTAAAATCCAAACGGATTTCAAAACGTCAACAGGAGCAGGTGCTCGGCTCCCTCCAGTTCGCTTCAGTAACAGACCCAGTGCTACGAGCACAGTTAAAGGATGCATCGTGAGTCTGGAGAAGATACGCATCCATTGCTCGAAGAAATCTCAAGAGACCTCTACCAACCAGGCTTCGTTCACTCCTAAAGCCATAGTCAGAGGCAAAGAACCTGAAGAGATCAGTCCCCCTTCAACCCCCACCTCCGTCGGTCGTTGTCCACACGGATGCATCGCTAGAAGGATGGGGGGTTCACTCCCCTAAACGACAAGTTCAAGGAACATGGTCTCCCCTATTCAAGAAGTTCCACATCAACTTCTTGGAGGCCATGGCGGTCCTTCTTTCTCTGAGGCTGCCTCCACGACCCTCGTCCCACATCCGTCTAACTCAGGACAGCGCCGTTGAGGTCAGATGTTTTCAACCCTCAGGGCTCAAGATCGCCCCAACTCAACCAAGTGTTACTGCCCATCTTCTGCCTAGCGGACAAGAAGAGATGGCACCTCTCAGCAGTTCACCTTCAAGGATTCCGCCTTGTGACGGCGGATGCTCTATCAAGGACAACCCCAATAGAGTCAGAATGGTCCCTAGACGCAGATTCTCCTTCTCCTTCATCTCTCGCCAAGTCCCAGAGCTGCAGATCAACCTCGTCACGACGAGCGACAACAAACAACTTCCTTGTTACCAGCCCCTAAGAGGACCCCAGAGCAGAAGCAGTGGATGCCATGTCCCTAGACTGAAACAGATGGTCCAAGATTTACCTGTTCCCTCCACCCAACCTTCTGTTGAAAGTCCTCACCAAGCTGAGAACCTTCCAAGGAACAGCAGCCCTAGTGGCACCCAAGTGGCCCCGGAGCAACTGGTTCCCCATAATCCTGGAGTTAAAACACAAGATAATTCCCCTGCCGGACCCAGTTCTATCCCAGCAAGTTCAGAAGTCGACTGTCTTCGCTTCATCAAGGAAAACCCGAAACCTACATCTCATGATTTTCTCTCCCTAGCCGTTAAGAAGAGGTTTGGGATTTCGAAGAAAAATTGAACTTCCTAGAGGAAAACAAAACTAAATCTACCAGAAGGCAATACGAGTCTTCCTGGAAGAAATGGGTGTCCTTCGTCAAGGCTAAAAATCCTACGGAAATCCCTATAGATTTTTGTCTGTCCTTCTTTATTCACCTTCATGGACAGGGCTTGGTAGCCAACACGATTTCTACCTGCAAATCGGCCTTGACAAGACCACTGCTCTATGCCCTCCAGATTGACCTGTCCGATGACATCTTTAACAAGCTGCCAAAGGCATGTGCTAGACTCCGTCCTACACCTCCACCGAGACTCATCTCCTGGTCTCTCGACAAAGTGCTCCAGTTTGCCTCAAGTCTGGACAACGAGTCTTGCCCTCTGAAAAATTTGACTCAAAAAGTAATTCTCCTTTTTGCTCTCGCCTCGGGAGCCCGAGTCAGTGAGATTGTGGCTTTATCAAGAGAAGAGGGCCTGATACAGTTTGCTGACACAGGCGAACTTACCCTCTTTCCTGACCCAACGTTTCTCGCCAATAACGAGTTTCCCACCAAACGGTGGGGGCCCTAGAGAATTTGCCCCCTGAAGGAAGATTTCTCTCTATGACCAATGGAGAGTCTAAAGTTCTATCTTCGAAGAACTTCAGCCTTTGGCGGAGGACAGCTCTTTAAAGGAGAAACATCAGGGTCTGATTTGTCACTCAAACAACTAAGGACGAAGATCACCTACTTTATTCGCAGAGCGGATCCTAACAGTACACCCGTCATGATCCCAGGAAAGTCGCCTCTTCCCTGAATTTCTTCCAGTCGATGGACTTCGAGAGTCTTCGCTCTTTCATAGACTGGAAATCCTCAAGAGTGTTTTTCAAACACTACGCAAAACAGGTGCAAGAGTTGAAGCGCTATGTGGTGGCAGCAGGTAGTGTGCTAAAACCTGCTGCTTAGTGCTGCGTAGAACAGTGTGTTATTCGGGACTCTAACTCCACGGGTTCCTGTGTTGACCCTAGTGCGAAAAATAGTGATTTTAAGTGACACCTAGTGACACTAAGCACTGTTCTTCTACAAAGATGAAGTATCATAGACAGTAACACGTATGCTACATGTTTTAACATGAAGTGTATATAAAACTGGAACTCATGTGTGTAATAGCAAGTTTTCCTTTTCAGATTCCACACTCACTTCTTTTGATGTCTTTAGTCTATGTTTTTAATTGCACTGCTTAATTTAAAAATTTTGCTTATTTCATGGTACACTTCCATCAGGAAGACATGGCTTGAGCCAAAAAAACGAATTTTGAGCGAGGCAAAAAATCTATTTTTGGGTGAGATAGCCATGTCGTCCTGATAGACCCGCAATTGTTCTCTATGTGGCATTGACAGGCCCATCCCAATCTTCTTGTATCATGAAGGCTGGCATAAACGACGAAAGAAATGACAATGGCGCGCTACAGCGGCGTTATCCAAGATGGCAGCCAACATGGTGACCGGATGTTGACGTCGCCGAGTACCAAAACAGTAACGAAGGAGGAGAACTTTGTAACGGCTCCTCCCATAACTTGCCACTATTCCCCCTCGAAGCGTAAACGCTATGTAAGGTGCAGATAGCTATGTGCATGTCAAGCATCCGTACCCTGTTATTAAACGATATCCTAAAGGAAAACCATATGGGTACTCGCGCCAGAAGTTAGAATTCTGTGAAACCTTTAGTTTAATTCTCTGGGAATATCTACTGTAGTCATATATACCCTTAGGAAGCTACTGAAGGAACCTTCCATCAGGACGACATGGCTATCTCACCCAAAAATAGATTTTTCGCTTCGCTCAAAATCCGTTCTATATCCTACGATAATGGGGGACCCCCAGTAGGAACTCAGGGTTTTGGGTGGGGAAAACATACTGGGGAAACGATATATAAACATAAAACAAGCTTTCTCTTCTCTATACATTACCTTCTTGGATGTATAATAATCGGAGAAAAAGCCAAAACAGTATAACTGGATAAACTTAGGAGGCGCCGTTGCAAAGACTATGTCTCATGAAAATATACAGTAACCAGTGCTGCCAACGTCTGATGTAAATCAAATGTTAGCATAACAAGCTATCATTATCAGTGTTTTTCATTTAATTTTTCTCATTCTACTTGCCGGTCGTAGACGCTCCCGTTCATGCGTTCTTACATAGCAGGTTTCAACCCTCTGAGCAAAAACCCCGCCTCCCTGCCCAGAGGCTTTTCCTCCATTAATAAGATTTCTTCTTCTCTATCCGTTATTTGTAACTATTCGTATCCCTACCAGCTCTGTTCAAGTCTATTACTTGATCAGTTATGTAAAACCCTCGTATACATATTACGTTTAACCCAAGAATTACTCGTTTTATTATCCGACGCCTTATAAAATTACCTCATTTTACATTCCCATTAAATATTATTTGTCATACATTCCATTTTAACTTCCTATATTGCTTTTATTTCTTTTGTTATTATCTTGTCACACCCCGATTTCACATAAATACTTGCTCTGGACAAGTTTCCCATTCCAGTTCATTCGTGTTTACCCTCTAGACTATATAGTTTTCCCGTTAACCAATCACGAACCTATACATATTCAAAGTTTGCACAAGGGGTTGTCAGTTAATATTTCTCTTCCCCCTTCCTTCATCTCTTTAAGTAGTCTATTCATACAAATTCTTTTAACTGGAAACCTTTGTCCTAGTAAGGTGTCCATCATTTCAAGTGAGATTTATTTTTTCTTATTTTGCGGTGGAGGAAGTTATAGAAACTTGTAATGGCTGCAGTATTCCCTACCTAAAAGCATTTGCTAAATTCCATGGTGATTATTATGATTTGACATCCAATGTTGATAATTTCCTTAAAACACAATGTAATACCTCACCGTTTACAGTGCCCCATGTGCCGTTCCTTCCTATCTTACAGGAAAGACATTCACATATTTTACTGTAATACCCAAACCAAGAAATCTAAAACCAAAAAGAAACGTCAGTGTGGTTATACTGTTACTGCTTATAAAGGTACATTTCTGGGAAAAAGTCGCCTACCCCCATGGAAGATCCGCAAGTTTCGCTGTCCGGGTCATAAAGGTAAGTCCTTCAACAAAAGTCATTATATTGGTTTTGTGACCTGTTAACTTCTAGGTTAGGTTAGGTTGGTTTGTTAGGTTCTGTACCCTTTTTGTATTTTTTTATATATTGTGTAAAGGGTATATGGAAAAATTCTTTAAAATAGACATGATGATATTACCGAAGCATTGCTATCGTTAGCAATGTCTTTGTAACGTTGTTAACACTGTGTATCATTGGTAACGTTGCTAATTTTACCATTCGTAGTATATAACGTGATGTTTGTGACCTGGGAACTCCTAGGTTAGGTTAGGTTGGTTTGTTAGCTTCTGTACCCTTTTTGTACTTTCTATATATTGTGTAAAGTGTATATGGAAAATTATTTAAAATTCATATGGTAATATCTAGCATTTCTAGCGCTAGTAATAGCACCGTATCGATGGTAACGCTGTGTATCATTCGTAACGCGGCTAATTTTACCGTTCTCAGTAAATACGTGAGGTTTGTGACCTGGTAACTACTAGGTTAGGTTAGGTGGGTTTGTTAGGTTCTGTATCGTTTTTATACTCTTTATATAATGCGTAAACGGTATATGGAAAAATTCTTTAAAATACACATGGTAATATTACCGTAACATTGGCAACATTAGCAATCCCACCCAACATTGGTAACACTGTATCTATCTTGACTTACGATGAAATCACAATAGCGTATTTATAAAGACCAGTAAACAGTCATTTATCTTTTATTTTGTAAGGGAAATAATATGAGCATTATGCAATGTGAGATGCGTAGAAAATTATAATTGTTGTATTGAATTATTTTGTAATATATTTCTTTTTGTCAAAGTTTTTTGTAAGGTAAAATATATTAAATAGTTGTTTGACTCTAAGCAATCGTTAACGAGTTATTAAAGTTTGTTTTTGATGAATGCGGGTCGTGCATGCGTCGATCTTCAGTCGTCTTTGAGTAATGTAGTGCAATAGGGTCTTGGACCCTGCGGTATCTCAACGGGGGAGGGAGAAATTAACACACCACCAAGAGAGTTCTAGCCATCATGGATTAAAGCTAAGTCAAGGTTTTATAAGTGTTTTGTTATGTTAGTAATATTGAAGGGCATGCATGCACGTTAGATATCGTTAATGACGAACATTTGTAAAATAAGACTGTACTTTGGGTTGCCGGATAGAAAATGTTACAATGAATAGTTAAGGTTAGTAATAAATATTAATATTTTTATTCATGTCTAATAATGATTTAAACACAACACAATTTCTCGATTTATTGAATGATAGGAACAGAAAAGAATCCTTGAAAATCTGTTAAAGAACCTAGTAATATGTAAACCAAATTAGGGTAAGTATAGGTTTCCATATTTATTGAAGATTCTATATGTTTACTATTTTGGATTCTTTTGGGTAAAGATATAATGGTGCCGTGACCAGGATTATTATTATTATTGCGGGTGATGATTGACACTGACTGATAACGTATATATTTAACATTAATATTGGTGTTAATACGTGAATATGTTTGATAGATGTTTTACCAATATTGCGCGTCGTGAGAAAATGTTCGTGGCGGCGGGTTGTTATGACTAGGTCGGAATTGGCAAGTTGGAAAACTGTTGACACCGTACTTTTGCCGTGAATCATATGAGGAGATTGGAAATTTTATATGCATTATACATTCTGAATTGATCAGTGGTAATCGTTGCCATTAATTAAGGGGACCGTCCGCCATTTTTTTTCTAATGATCCAAATTACACCATTTCTATATATGTTTTAGACATATATAATACCTTCATTATATAAAAATTTCAAGTCATTTGATCAAAAACCTTTGGATTTATTAGCAAAAATCATGATTTAAAAAAACAATTTAGGTACATTTGCCCCACTACTATAATACCAATTGTATTGAAACTTATACCATAAAAACTACTCTATCAACCAAACAATTCTGTCAGACAGAATTTTGATTTTCCTTTCTGTTTTTTTTTCCGTCTAGACGGAAAATAATCGTGAAAAAAAAGGTAAATAGAAAAAGAAAATTTTGTCTGACAGAATTGTGGGATTTTTATTCTTCTTTTCAATGATATCTTTCTCTCTAATATCGAACTACAAATAAGTGAGAAAAATGTACCTAAGTGTGAATAAGAATGTTTCTGAGTTAAGAGCTCCCAAAGATTTGCAACACATTTTCGCTTCTTTTCTAAAAGAAATCAAGATAATATTAATATGATAACTTTTATTGTTTACTCCTACATAAATCCACCCTACCCTCAGTTTTCTATTCCTATGTTATGAGTTGCCAGCAATCTCTAATTGTTGCCAGTGTTTTAGTTAGCAGCTTTCAGCTTTGTATTCTTATTCATGCTTCCCTCTTTCTTGGTTCTTTTTTCTTGTTCTCCACTTACTTTTTGTTCTTTCTATCACCTTATGTAACATTGACATTGCTATAAAGTTCCAGAGGACGTTGTGAAAGCACAATCAACATACGAACTTCAAGTAAATAAACACATGCATTATAATTTCTATACGTCTTTGGAAACTTTGCTGATGTTCTCGTAGCTGGTAGTTTTCATTCACCTACCCTCTACCAATGCCTTTCATTTCTACCAAAAGTACGAGATTTCGAAACATAAGAGAGAGAGAGAGAGAGAGAGAGAGAGAGAGAGAGAGAGAGAGAGTTGAACATTGTTTCTATAGTATTTGTATAAATGGCAGTTTTAGATAATTCGAGAGAGAGAGAGAGAGAGAGAGAGAGAGAGAGAGAGAGAGAGAGAGAGAGAGAGAGAGAGAGAGAGAGAGAGAGTTGAACATTGTTTTTATAGTATTTGTGTGGAGAATTTTTTATGTGTGTTCTGGGTGGGAACTTAGCCCGGGAAAGTCTCCTTATAACAGTTACCTAAAGTTCAACAGGGGAGGATATGAGCACTTACTCTCGGGGCACAAACACCCTGCTACTACTTTACTGTCACAATTCACTATCCAACACTCTTAAATACAAAAGGGGGGAAATTTTACTGTCCAGAGGCCGGAGAACTCCACATGTAGAAATATCAATAATTTATGGCCTACTCTAGCTTTGTCAGGTCTATAGTCATCTCATTCTCAGGCTCTGTTCCGGCTCCGTCCCAGCTACCCCAATGAGATGCTGGACAGGTATTTTACGTTGATGTAATTAAGACAAAATCCAAAATGGGAGCAGTGATGTAAAGTAGTTTAAAAGTTTAAAGATAAGGATCTTTACCTTCGAAGCAAATATATTAATGCAGAGTTCCTCGCTGTTACCACCTATAGTCTTACTTAGGTTTTACTCTTTAAATAGTCCCAGTTTAAACATTAAATAAATGAGGGAACAAAAATACTAAAGAGGTTTAATTAATCTAACATTGATTTATTCACAAATTTACATCAAAGAAACGGACATCTTAACAAAGACAAAATGGAATCATAAAAATGCAATTCAAAATGATGAAAATTAGTTAGTTAGACACGTGGTCTGCAATAATAAAAAATCGAAATGGGGTCGGACACGTGGCCCATGTGACCCAGAGACTGTGTTAGTCTCCAAGCAAGAAATAATAATGGAAAAATATTTACACACAATCCCACCACACACAGTCCGAATAGTGTAAAAGCCAGGTTCCCTATCAAGTTAAAATTAGTCTAAACTAAATAATGGGGGAAAACTAAATGGCCATTGATGTAGTACCTGCACTCCTTTGAAGATTAGTCCTATGCCCGTGATAGCTGTTGACCTGGTTGTCGCACTAATTGGCACGTTGCACTCTTGCCTGGCTCACCCCAAGAATCCTCGTTGGCTACAACTATGGTAAACCAGGGTCCTCTTCTTCTCAATCTCTCCGACCGGCAGCAATCTTTTGTGAGTCGAGTTTTGGGAGAGAGGGGGGAGGGGGGTGAGCCAGAGGTGCACGGGTTCAATGACCAGGGCAGGTCAGTCGTCCAGGCCGGCTTCTGATTGAATGGGCTCGACTCTAAGGTTGAAGAGATCACCTGGCTTCACCTTTCCAGACAGGCGAGGAGCTTGATGCGCACAGTAATCCATTGGGGGTGCCATATCAGGACTTCAGGACAGGGCAATATATTGTTGCAAGAATTGCAGAGGAGGCAGGATTTTGTACTAAATACTTAGAGAAATCTTGCTGCTCTAAGGGAGTTTATATATACAATAACCCTACCTATTCTGGCTTGCTAAAAATTAATATTTTAAATGATTAATTAGCAATGGAGTGTTGCGATGGGCATACATCTTAAAATTAACAAACCTTAATTGGTATTGAGAAATATAAGATGCATTAATTCAGCAGTATTGAAATTTATATTTAAAATTCAGTTTAGGAATTTAATCTCGACCCATGTAGTTTAAGGAAAGAACCAACATACGCCGGGGTTACCACTAAGGCCCTCTGATGTGCGTATCTACGCTGTGACGTCATGAGATGGCGTGCGCCATTGTCAACAAGTTTAAGTTTTGATTAGTCCTCCCTATGTTCGTTAAAGAAAACTAGAAGTAGGAGAGAATGTTTAAGGGGTAGGTATAGTATTAGTAGAAGAGAGCTGAAAATACGATTAAAAGAAGAAGAGTGAAGAAAATTCTTCACAATTTGTATAAATGGCAGTTTTAGATAATTCGAGAGAGAGAGAGAGAGAGAGAGAGAGAGAGAGAAAGAGAGAGAGAGAGAGAGAGAGAGAGAATTATAGTATTTGTATAAATGGCAGTGGTGCATAATTCGTGAGAGAGAGAGAGAGAGAGAGAGAGAGAGAGAGAGAGAGAGAGAGAGAGAGAGAGAGAGAGAGAGAGAGAGAGAACTACCATCTGTCAAACACAGTCATACAGACGACGCCATAAGGTTGACGTCATCATTTAAAGACCGCTATATCTTCATTGTTTGGAAAAATGATGGACTATTTGTTCTTTCTATAGCCTTAGGTAACATTGGCCTTGCTATAAAGTTCCTCAAGACGTTGTAGAAACACAATGTACATACGAACTACATGTAAACAAACCATGCATTATAACATCTATACATCTTTGGAAACTTTGGCTTCTGTTATTGTAGGACTAGATTTCGTTCAACCACCTCTACCAATGCCTTCCATTTCTGCCAGACGTACGATAGCTTGAAACATAAGTGAAAAATCGCTATAGATATGCAAAATTAACACACAAAGACGATTTTGTCAAACTCAGTCATGCAGACGACACAGTAAGGATGACGTCATCATTTAAAAACCTCTATATCTTCGATATTTGTAAAAATAATTGGCTGAAACTTATGGGGAGCATGTACGATATGTTTACGCATACATAGAAGCAATAAAACGATTTTCGATTTCTGAAAGTTGTTATGTCAATACCCCATGGCAGACGGTCCCCTTAAAATGCTTTACTCTAAATCTAATGGCTTTCCTCTGTCGTGCGATTGCTTCGCTCGTGGGAAAAGAAAAACATCTAGCTACGTATATACATTCCTACATCCTTCACCCACCTTTATCTTCCCTACTCCCCCCAACTGAGGCATGAGGCCTCTCCTGATATAAGAATGAATCTTTGACATCCTTTACCTCACCCAAAACCCAAAAATAAGTGGTTCCAAAGAAGTAACTGACAATGGTATAGAGAAGAAAAGGTTTGTTTTACCAAAATATACTGTTTTCCCCACCCAAAACCCTTGGGTTACCACTGTGGGTCCCCCATTATCGACACACCCACACACACACAGATATATATATATATATATATATATATATATATATATATATATATATATATATATATATATATATATTCTTACAAGCTCCTCTACTACAGTAGTTTAATGATGATTAGATTTATATTTATTTTTGCATCACTTGCTTTTTTGTAAGATTGCCCAAATTTGTGTTGGACACGGGCTCTTGCATTGCTAGCCCGTATTTTTTTTTCCTTATTTTTAGTGCATTGAAGTGAGGTTAGCCAGCTCTTGAGGTGAGTTTAATATGTAAATTATATAATACTTTCGTCATTGATTTTGATGTATTCTCTATTCATCTGGGTATATGTAAATTTACAATTCTTTAAAGAATTAACTTTTTTTATCACATAATTTTGTTACGAAGTGTTACGTAATTTGTTTGAGAGTGTTATTTTATCATACACGATAAGAACAAAGGCTTATCTGATGTTCTTTTATATTTTATGAGGTATGGCGTCATGTCTGAGAGAGAATACGCAATGTAATATGTGCTTTGGAAAATTCTGTACCATAGGCCTTGTAACTTTTGTGAAGGAACTAGTACTAGGATGCTATCTATATTTCATTTCAGGAACAAAGGGTCGGGGGAGCTAGCTGACTGAAAGAGCCGTCTGGCATGGAGTGAGTATACGTTTGGGAGAGCAATACTTGGTAACTCCAACGCTTTTTACCCGGCCTCCCCAACGCTTCCCAGTACGTTGGAAAGTTTCTGGAAGCAATTAGGTTTTATATAAAAGATGACCCCCAGTGTTAGGCAGATAGATAGAGCAATTCAGCCATAAGATTGTCTCTCACTTCTCTCCCTCTCGCACCCAGCTCAGAGTATTGTTTTAAAAGTGTTCAGTACAGTGTTGCAAGTGGGAAAAATATAAATATATTCAAAAACGTATCCAGAATGTACAAAACATATCCAAATGATATGAAATAGTTTCCAAAATGTATCATAAATATTCTCTTAAAAATGCGTTAAAGTTAATGAGGATGTGGTTGGGATAACGGATTTTGGGTGAGATAGCCATGTCGTCCTGATGGAAGGTTCCTTCAGTAGCTTCCTAGGGTATATTTAACTGCAGTGGATATTCTCAGAAAATTAAACTAAAGGTTATCACAGAATTCTAACTTTTGGTGCGAGTACCCTAAAGGTTTCCCTCTAAGATATCGTATATCAGCAGGGGACGCATGTATTAACACGCCACATAGCTATCTGCACCCCATATAAAGTTAACGCTATGATATGGGAAGGAGGCTGAGTAACTGAGGAGCCGTTCCAAAGTTACTCTCATTCGTGGCTACTTTTGGTACTCGAGACGTAAACAAACGGCGGCATTGTTAAATGACGTCACGTCCGTCTTCATCCTGAGCTCAGCTCCTACCAATCTCTGCGATACAGTAGGTCAGGGAGGGGCCTGAAAGGCTGAACTAGAATAGACGGAAGGGTCCATCAGGACGACATGGCTATCTCACCCAAAAATAGATTTTTCGCTTCGCTCAAAATCCGTTTTTTGGGCTCAAGCCATGTCGTCCTGATGGAAGTGCACCAGAGAATTAATGTATCGTGGGTTTTTTCCCTTAATCCAAGTGCCTAGGGCTTCGAGCAATATTCCTATGGTCTGGAGACCGTAAAGACTATGACAATTTTTAGTAATTGTCCTTACCAGAGATTCTACGATGAACTGGCTTCCTGCCCCCCTGACAGGGAAGTCCTGGTGGACAAGAGGAATATCTCGAAGTGATCGGTGAAGAACTACTCACTTGGTGGAGAGATCATGCTGGTCTCTGAGACAGATCAAAGGTTAATATTCAAGTAGGAATATTATCAGGACATAGGTGAGTATATAATATAAATACTTATATTATTCTTATGATCAGATAGGAAAGGGGTGAATGAAACTATAACAATCATATATTTCTTAATAAGAAATAGGAGCGAAAGGAAACGCACAATGGTAAATAAAATAGACATTTTATTTCTAAGATTGCAAGTCATTATAGAAGTAATTACAATAATGATTATAGAATTTATTTACAATAATAATGAATAATGTACATAGAAAATGAAAGACGGTGATCTTGAGTCTGAAAAGAAAATTTTGCTTTTTAGAAACACAAGTTACCAGGGGGACGCCAGTCTTTTTATAGTCCAAAAAACACTCCATGCTCGAGAGCATGTGGCACAGGTGTAAAATTTCTGACATTCCACCTTGATAAAGAACAGTCTGTTAGAAACACTAAGTGTCCATTAAATCACTATGTATCACAATAGGGTCAACACAGGCACCCGTAGAGTTAGAGTCCCAAATAAATCACTGTTCTATGCAGATTTAAGCAGCAGGTTTCATTACACCACCTGCAGCTACCATGAAATGTTTAACTTCGCGTACCTGTTTTGCGTAGTGCTTGAAGAACATGCGCGATGATTTCCAGCCTGTAAAGCTCTTAAGGCTTTCGAAATCCATACTTTGAAAAAAATTCAGAGAAGAGGCAACTTTCCTAGGATCGTGACCTGCGCGTGTACTGTCAGGATCCACTCTGCGAATGAAGTAGGTGATTTTCGCTCTTAGTTGTTTCAGTGACAGGTCGCTACCCGAGGTTTCTCCTTTGTAGAGTTGTCCTCCACCAAAGTCTGAAGTTCTTCGAAGATAGATCTTAAGACTCTCCACTGGGCATAGAGAGACATCTTCCTTCATGGGGAAGATTCTCCAGGGGCCCCATCTCTTGGTGGTTAGTTCATTCTTGGCGAAAAACGTTGGGTCGGGGAAGAGGGTAAGATCTCCCGTATTGGTGAATAGGATATGACCCTCTTCTCTTGATAATGCCACTATTTCACTGACTCGGGCTCCCGAGGCGAGAGCAAAAAGGAAAACTTTTTGAGTCAGGTCTTTCAGAGGTCACGAATCGTTGTCCAGGCTAGAAGCAAAATGGAGCACCTTGTCCAGGGACCAGGAGATAGGTTTTGGTGGAGGTGCTGGGCATAGTCTATCACATACCTTTGGTAGTTTATTGAAGATATCACTGGACAGATCAATCTGGAAGGCGTATAGGAGTGGTCTAGTCAAAGCCGATTTACAAGTGGAAATCGTGTTGGCTGCTAAGCCTTGTCCATGAAGGTGAATGAAGAAGGACATGCAAAAATCAATGGTGATTTCCGTAGGATTTTTTGCCTTGACGAAGGAAACCCACTTTTTCCAGGAAGATTCGTACTGCCTTCTGGTAGACTCTGTCTTGTACTCCTCGAGGAAGTCTAAGCTTTTCTTCGAGATCCTAAACCTTTTATTTACGGGCAAGCAGAGAAAATCATGAGATGAAGGTCCCTGACTTTCAGTAATGAAGCGAAGACAGTCAACTTCTGTACTTGTTGAGAGAGGACTGGGCCCGGTAGGGGGATCAGCGTGGGCTGCAGCTCCAGGAGCAGGGGATACCAATTGCTCCGGGGCCACTTGGGAGCCACTAGGGCCGCTGTCCCTTTGAAGGTTCTCAGTTTGGAGAGGACTTTCAGCAGAAGGTTGGGTGGAGGGAACAGGTAGATCTTGGACCATCTGTTCCAATCCAGGGACATGGCGTCCACCGCTTCTGCCTTGGGGACCTCGTATGGGGCCATATACCGAGGAAGTTGATTGTTGTCGCTCGTCGCGAAGAGATCGATCTGAAGTTCCGGGACTTGGAGAGAGATGAAGGAGAATGATCTTGCGTCTAGAGACCATTCCGACTCTATTGGGCTTGTCCTTGATAGAGCGTCCGCTGTCACGTTGCGGAATCCTTGTAGGTGAACTGCAGACAGGTGCCATTTCTTCCCGTCTGCCAAACGGAAGATAGGTAGAAGCACCTTATTTATCTGGGGCAATCTCGAGCCCTGACGATTGAGACATCTGACTACCACCGAGTTGTCCAGGGTCAGACGGATGTGGATCGAGGGAAGCGGGGAGAGTCTCTTCAGGGTGAGAAGAACCGCCATGGCTTCCAAGATGTTGATTTGAAACGTCTTGAATAGTGGAGACCATATTCCTTGAACCTGCTGTTGGTGGGAGTGACCTCCCCAACCCTCCAGTGAAGCGTCCGTGTGGATGTTGATCGATGGAGGCGGGTGTTGAAGAGGGATGGACCTTTTCAGGGCCTTTGCTTCTGACCACGGCTTTAGAAGTGAGAGAAGTCTGTTTGGAAGCCATCTCTTGAGGTTTCTTCGAGCGATGGATGCGAATCGTCTCCAGACTCCCACGGCATCCTTTAGCTGTGCGCGAAGCACTGGGTTTGTCACTGAGGCGAACTGTAGAGAGCCGAGAACTTGTTCCTGTTGGCGTCTTGAGATCCGTTTGGATTTTAGTAGCCTTCTGACAGACCCTGCTATTTTCTTCCTTTTCTTCGGTGGAATGGAAAGGAGGTGTGACTGAAGGTCCCAATTGATTCCCAACCATTGGAACTTCTGAGCTGGAGTAAGGCGAGATTTCTCGGCGTTTATCTTGAAACCCAGATGGTCTAGGAACTGGGTGACTTTGTTGCAGGCTCTCAGACAATCTTCGGGGGATGTCGACCAGACTAGCCAGTCGTCTAAGTAGGCCATCACTTGGACGCCCTGAAGACGTAGCTGTGTGACGATTGCGTGTGCCAGCTTGGTGAAGATTCGTGGAGCCACGTTGAGCCCGAAGGGCATGGCCCTGAAGGCGTAACTTTTCCTTTGGAGTCGAAATACTAGGTAGGAGGAAGCATAGTGATTCATTGGAATGTGCCAGTAAGCATCCGCCAGGTCTATGGAAACTGTAGGCCCTGTGAGGCAGAAGGGTCCTTATTTGTTGCAGAGTCGGCATCTTGAATTTGTTGTTCGCAATGACCTTGTTGAGAGGGGACAAGTCTAGAATGACTCTGAGTTTGCCTGAGTCTTTCTTGGGAACACAAAAGAGTCTCCCTTGGAACCTGGTTGTCTTTACCCTCTTGATCATCTTCTTGTTCAAGAGCTCCAGGACATATTCTTCCAGGAGGGGGGTTGACTGTTGGAAGAATTGCTGGAAGGATGGGGGTGGTTGAGTCCAGCTCCAGCCCAGTCCTTTCTTGACGATGCTGTGTGCCCAAGGATTGAAGGTCCAACGATCCTGGAATTGGCGGAGTCTTCCTCCCACCGGAAGCACTTCATTGCTTCTGGTGTCCAGAAGGTTTGTCACCACGGCCGCTAGCTCCCCTTCCTCCTCTGCCTTTGGAGGGACGGCGAGAAGAATCTCTGCCGGAGCCTCTGCCTGAGCCTCTACCTCTGGGACGAAAGGTAGTGGAATACTGCTCATAGGCAGAGGTGAAGACTGGTGACTGCGACACCACCGGTTGGGGACCAGTTGGAAGGTCTGCTGTGGCTGTGCAGCCACTTGGGGAGTAGCGGGACCCAGAAACTGACGTCTTGGTTGACGTTGCTGGGGCCTAGGCTTCGAGGATTTCCTCTTAGGCTGAGGGCCATCGTCCTGAGAGGATTTCCTCTTTCTGGACATGCCCCACCTGTGGAGAAGGTTCCGGTTCTCTGTGGCGGCTTTGGCCACTATCTCTTTCACCAAGGCGGATGGGAAGAGATGTTTGCCCCAGATGTTGGAGGAAATCAGTCTCCGGGGTTCGTGTTTCACCGTTGCATTGGCAAACACGAATTCTCTACAGGCTCTGCGAGCCCTAGCGAAGCTGTACAAATCCTTGGTCACAGTCGCCAGGTGTGACTTTGCAAGGACCATGTAAAAGTCCTGGACTCTGGTGTCCCCAGCCATGAGTTCTAGCTGTACCTGATGTGATAGCGAAGCAGCGAGTCTCTCCTAGGTATACTGTTCCTTACGAATGAGATAATTGTTCAGTCGTGGGAGGTCCTCGTTGAACTGACGACCGGCTACATCAGGTTCTAGTTTCCCGACCGTAAAAGTAAGCTGGATGTCTTTCCAGTATCTGTCATCAGGGGGAAGAGTGAGGGAGAAGGGTCTGCACTCCTCTAGTGCAGGGCAAGGTTTCCCTTTCTCCACAGCCTTCATGACTGCTTGGAAGGCCTTTTCAACAAAGGGGAAGGTCGCAGTAGCTGGAGCAACAAAGGTTGGATGCATTTTGCTCAGTGCTGGCATCTTGGAGTTGGTGAAACCCCGACTCTTCACTACGTGAGCCAGCATAGCTTGGGCCTTTGCGAGATTGAACACCATCACCTCCTTAGGTTCGGTCTCTTCTTTTGAGGCTGGTTCGGACCTGAGTTGGGTGTAACAGTCCGGATAAGCCTCGAAGTTAGGGAAGAACTCCACTTCTTCCAGAAGATTAGAGCCGACCCTCTCACTAATAAAGATTTTGCCAGTTGAGATTGGCATGTGCTCAGTGTATCTCCAAGGGTTAGCTTCCGAGCAGTGGGGGAGGTTCTTAACCGAAATCTTTTTCAGTTGTTTGAAGCCGACGAGAGTCGTCCGGAATTGTTCCTGAGTCTCTCTCAGCTTCTTGTCCATGAGGGCTTCTAGCATCCTGAAGACCTCTTGAGTGGCCGATGGAAGTGGATCTGGGGTGGCGGAAGTCAAAGGAATAGGTTCCTCGGATGTCACTGGGGCTACTGAGGGAGCTGGAGCGACCTCGTTCTCCGAATCAGGATATTCCTCCTGATCTTCCTCACAGTCGAGCTCTTCGCCCATAAGGGTCTTCTCCGTACCTTCTGACACCTCCGACATACGTTCCACATCGTCGGAATCGATATGGCACGTACGCATTGACTGTGCCATGACGATGTCAGGTTCGACAACCAGTTGAACAGTGGGAATCTGTTCTTGAGGGATCACCGAGTCCTTGGATGCTTTCGGGAAAAGCAAGGCCCTCA
The DNA here is from genome assembly GCF_036898095.1 of Palaemon carinicauda. Taxonomy (NCBI): domain Eukaryota; kingdom Metazoa; phylum Arthropoda; class Malacostraca; order Decapoda; family Palaemonidae; genus Palaemon; species Palaemon carinicauda. The sequence continues at coordinate 52,949,036 of NC_090737.1, forward strand.
TATCTTCATTTGGAAGATAAGGTCCAGAGGCATTCTTTTGGAAGCCTCGCACCCATTTGCGCAGCTTCTCTCTAGCAGTGTCCCTTACCTCCGTGGTAAGAGGATTATTGAACGCTTCATCGAGGAGACTCTTGCAGACTGAACAGTTCTGCGGATCTCAGTATTTAAGGTCGCCTCTCTTGGCGGCACAGGAAGCGTGGGTCCGGCACGCTTTGTGCCCGTAGAAGTCCGGGCATTTAACTCAACAGAAGTTGCTCACACACTTCATATACTCCTCCTGTAAAAGAAAGAGATTATGAGTACATGGAAGGCCTAAGAATGACTTACATTACTCTAGACTTAAGAATAACTTCATCTATAAATAGCATATTAATTATATGCTCAAGATAGATGAGCAGGAAAGGAAGTAGATAGACACATATTTGTGAATCCCGCTCAGCCGGTTACCGTAACCTTATCCGTAGACAATTCTTTACGACCTGATGGTTCCAAAGGAGGGAAAATCCGTATGGATGGGCCAAGCTAGGCCTCCTTAATAGAAGAATTGTCCGCAGAGTGTAAAAGGATCTGAGACCGCTCAGAGCCTAGTGAGGGAGAGGGGAAAATAGGATAAACCCCTTAATAATATGTAGGTTCCGGCAAGCGACTGTACTGAGATGCACAGAGTATGCTGGAATGTTGTAATGTGCAACCATACAGCATAGCCACTATATTAGCTGATATAACAATACCTATATGGAGGTGGCCAGGCTATCTGGCTGCATCAGATTGACTGCCGGCACGGTACCGGCAGCTGAGGAAGGGGTGCATGTCCCTTAGCGCCTCATTAGGGGGTTCCAGCAGACCGACGGCACGCCGGAGACCGGTCCTTCAGGGTGTAAACATCAAGGAGGACACACTGAGCAACCAAGATGGACAACACCACAGTGGCAACCACTGGCACAGCGGCGGATCCCCGGCAGGGGATATATCATAAGATATATATATATATATATATATATATATATATATATATATATATATATATATATATATATATATATATATATATATATGGCGGATACCTAGAATGCCGGCAATCAATGCCGGCAGGTAGGGGGGGGGGTGGCAGTCTCCAGCAGTCGGCCGGCTGTCGCTATGTAAACCAGGGGAAAATATAAGGGGTGGGACGTCAGCGGTATGTCGACGGAAGGCGGCAGCCTCTGGCAGGCGGTAGGCTGACGTCGTAGAGGGGAGGTATCTTATGAATAGAGGTTACCTGAGGTAGTGGCGGCTGACGCCGGCAGTAGAGGTGGCAAGGGACCGGCACCATAATAGAGAGAGAGTAAGGTAAGGCGGGAAGGGAGGGGTAATATCCAATACCCTGCCGGCATCCCTCCGGAGGGAGTGCCCTCATGATAGGAGTAGGTACTCCTATCATCCGGTGGCAGTGGGCAGTCGGCCGGGAGCCTGAGGTAACCCAAGGGAGGGATAGAGAGCACTCAAAGAGGGGGAATCCTCCACCGGCAGGACCGCCGCCGGCAACCACCCTTATAGAACGCTATGAAGGGTAAGTGTACCAGAGCGGCCAGCTCAGCAGAAGAACAAGGCTAGCCCTATCACTCCACCCCAGGGAGGAGTTGTAGGACTGAGGACAGGGGTGTGTAGGCAGGCCTACATCAAAGGGATAGAGTGGGGAGGGGAGTAGGGGTCTTTCTTAAAATGGGGAGACTGTATGAGAGAGGCCACCAAGGCAAGGGAGAACGCTCCCTAACCTAGAATAGGTAGCACAGATCAGGTACAGCACTGATGTACTGTCCTAAACCATAATAAGGCAGAATCTCCCCCCAGAGCCTAACCTAGATTAGGAGGACCATCTCCTAGGCTAGGAAGGCCTGGAAAGACACATCGCTAGGTGCAGGGAGGAAGGAGTAACCTAACCAAGTGCAACTGGGGAAGGGCAGAGCCCTTCCTAAGGTCTCTGGCACGACCCTAAGGGGGGGGGGGATCATTCCCTAAGGGTAGGCTGAGAAGCGATAAATACTCTGGGTGAAGTCAAAATTCTCCCCATTATTGAATAAGGGAGAAGCAAGGTTACCCAGAGGGAATTACCCGTAGGTAAGGGGAATAGGAAGCATACAAGGGTTCCTACATAGGTTGGGAGGGGGTTGGTACACAAACCAACACAATCCCTTGTATGGTCCCCAAAGGCAAAAACACTTACATCACAGTAACTAGTATGTTTAAAAATGCCTAAATCTTCATAACTTAACTTATGAACACTTATATATCATGCAGTAATATGAGCACTAGGCTGTCAAGCCTAGGGGCTAGGCTAGGGATCTAGTATGGGGTCTATCAACGACCGTTGTCTAACGAGCGCTAATACACGATATATTTACTTTCTGCATATGAAGACTACATAACTAACAATATTAATTAGTTAAAGGACCAGAGAAAGCTGTTCTGGCTAATTAAATAAAGCATGCGACATGAACAGCGGCGCCGTAATGGCGCGTCCGGTATCGGCACAGCTCTGCCACAAAACACAATATTTTACGAAAAGTAGAAGTTACTTTACGGCCAGAGCTTATTTAAACAATACTAGGACCTAGTACTCAACTTTCCAGAAGAAAGCAAGGCTGAAGGCTGAGACATAACGGCGATGTAAGCAGATAAAAAGAGCACTTGGGAAAAATCTGACTTAACGTAGAAGCTACAGACGAAAGGATGAAGACGGACGTGACGTCATTTAACAATGGCGCCCGTTTGTTCACGTCTCGAGTACCAAAAGTAGCCACGAATGAGAGTAACTTTGGAACGGCTCCTCAGTTACTCAGCCTCCTTCCCATATCGAAGCGTTAACTCTATATGGGGTGCAGATAGCTATGTGGCGTGTTAATACATGCGTCCCCAGCTGATATACGATATCCTAGAGGGAAACCTTTAGGGTACTCGCAACAGAAGTTAGAATTCTGTGATAACCTTTAGTTTAATTCTCTGGGAATATCCACTGTAGTTAAATATACCCTAGGAAGCTACTGAAGGAACCTTCCATCAGGACGACATGGCTTGAGCCCAAAAAAGTATTTTTAATTGATTAAAATTCTGTCTTTCTTACTCTGTTGTTAGACATCTTACAGCTGACAGCCAAGTTGCTATCTGCTGCCTGGTGATGGTAATTGTAAAGTGATGTAAACTATAAATTTGGGGCGAAACTTATATTATTGTCTAGATCTAAGAAAAAGATATATTTATTAATGGTTTGCATGAACAAAAATATATTGAATTCGCATTGATACACTAACACTGCACATTACGATATGAAAACCTGTACTAAAAACATAAAAAACTACAAAAATACAAACTTCTGTCGTTTGCCTATAGGCTACAGCTACATATGCTTCACTGTTCATCCTTACTTAAATACATTTTGGGCAAAGTTTATCATCAAATTACTAGGCTCCAATTGATGGCAACGAACTGCTACCACATCATCTTTGCTTAATAACAGTCCATTTACTGATTCAGTATTCAGCCTATTTCTTGTATCTGTCTTTATTACTTTGACCCGAGAAAATATTCTCAACACTGCAGCAGAAGAATAAGGCAGAACTAAAAGATATAGCACAAATTTTGACAGATTTTTGAACTGAACAATAGAACTCAGCGTGGTTATTGGAAGCAGTCAATGATTCTTCATGAAAAGTAAGTGATCGCCATCAATTATTGCACACATCGTATTGTGATTCATGAATAAGCTGAATATAAGCCCCAGGATGTGTTCACTCTTGAACACCCCCCACCCTCCGCGCCACAAACCACCACCATTATAAAAAAACAATTACTCCACCATATCATTGGGAGCGATGTATTATTTATGAGTTTTAATTGATTTTCACTTTTTGTAAAAAATAATGACTTTAAAACGTATCCAATTCTTTAAAAAGAATAGTAAAATGTATCCATTTTTGGCATCTTTATTCAATTTTGTATCATTTTGTCCAGCATCGTAAAAATGTACCAGCAACATCAAAATATATCCAAAGGATACTTTCGTACCCATACTCTCAACACTGGTTCAGTACCTATAGTGTGTCCTCTCCTAAATGACTCTGTCCCCCAAAGCAATTTGTGTGTTGAAAATATACGCAAGACAAAACGGTGATTTTGAATTTATTGTATTAGGTTGAGTGTTGGCATTGTGTGAAGTTTTTGTAAGTGACCCTGTAGGAAGGTTAGCTATTTGTATTTTGATCTGGTTATCTATTTTTCATTAAGTGTCAGACCTAAATATTGTATTCAGATTTAGTTTCAAGTGAAACAAGTGATTGTATAATTTTCATACCTGGTATTTTTGGGGTCGGCCGTGCCGTCCTGATGGAAGGTTCCTTTAGGTAGCTTTCTACGGAATATTTGCTACAGAGATACTCTCAGATAATCAACCGTAGGTCTCCATAATTCTAACTCCTGGCGCGATTATCCTTAATATATCTTAAGGATATCGCATAATATCAGGTGACATATTTTTTGATACAACACATAGCATCTTGACCAAGAATAGATTTACCTCTTTGTGGGGGAAGAGTGGCGAACGAAAGGGGAGCCGTTATCAAGGTACCCAGTGTACCCCCTCCCTGTACTACTGGGGCCTGTGGAAATTCTTTCCACGCTTTATTTTAGTCAACCCGTTATTCCAATTTTTTTTTTTTTTCTGGGTTTTACGCATCTATTTTTTTTCTTTTGTTTCCTTTGTAACCTTCATTATTATACCCTTATATATTCATTGCTGCTAATATGTCCATCATTCCCCTGTAATGCTTTACCTTTCATCACCTCATTCCTCTGTAGATGATTTTCTCTCATTTCGTGAGCTCACAGTACATTGCTTGACGATGCAACCGACCGTCGACAATTTTTAAGAAAACAGCACTCGGTTGTGTTCTGTTTCAAATGATCTTGAAGCTTTGGATGTTTAACCACAATTGGTTTGTATTTAAGTAACTCTTTAATTTACGTAACTCATTGATCTTAGCTTACTGCTATTTACATCTCAGTACCTATTTATAAGTCTGTTTAGCTAGGATTGTTTTCTGTGTTATTGAACATCACTAAACGTCACTTAATTTTTTTTATGTATAATAATTTTTATAAACCAGACAGTAGGATTTCTTTATAATTAATTTCCCCTGGAGTTTCAAGAATGATCCTTGTATTTATAAAAAGCACCCTTCACCGAACCATGTACTCATGAAAATTTGAAGAAGAACTCGACCTGTTGGAACCAGTTCAGCGCTGGGAGGCAGAAGCGTGTGAGCGGCCCACTTAAAACCAGGAAGTGTAGAAGGCGGACGTAGGCATAGCCTCTTCATCTGAGACGTCATTGTAACATAGGCATCGGTTCGACTACCTGTTGGTCAACCATTTACTAATCAACAGTATGCCTTACTTTGTGCCATTATTCAGCAGATAGGCCTAAGAAGACAAAACACGTCAGTGCAGAAGTGAAGATACACCGTGTTGTTAACAGTTTACAAGATGCTTCCACTTAAACGTCTACAATCAACCCTCAAGAGCATGAGTACAAATTAACGGTGCTCAACCTTGGCCAAGGAACTGTCCCCCCATTTTTTTCTAGCCTTTATTTGATGATGTGCACATTTAGCTAGGAAGTCATGTTCAAACTGTCTGGATTAATCATTCGTGGCGTGTCCATTACTATAAGTTGTGTTCCCGTTCCCCTCTACCAAGTTTGAAATTTTTGCCCAAGAGGAATGTGTTCAAAGTAGTGAGTAGAACTTTTGGTATCATTTCACTCACCATTTTTACTTTCATTGCTTGATTAGTCATTTGATTTACGATTTAATTGATTTGACCATTTCTTGGCATTTTTCTTTTTTCATATGCCATGCGGTCTTTATTCAAATTTCAATTAGGTAGTTTTGCTGTTTTTTCTGTTAAAATTATTAACTGTTTTTAACTTGACCTTTACATTTTGAAATGACTAAATGAGTTATCACATGAGGTGAGATATGACTTAAGGGCAAGTTTATATTTACACCAATCTAAAGCTATCGGTGTCAATCCTTTATTGTAATGTTCTACGGTATTACCTCCCGGTGGTTCTTAGGACGTTTTGACTTTTACAGTACTGCTCCCCCTAACTCTTTGTGAAACTGTCGTTAACGTAACTGATTCAGTTCAACCACACTTGATTAGGATTTACTATTCTGCGCCCTGGAGTAGTGTCAGAATATCAAGGTGATATCGGTGCTGACAGTCCCGGTGTAGAATAATCTTTGGACTTAAACATGTGTAGGGAAAGCAAACTGTCTTCGTTGCGGTTCTCTAGTTTGTCAAGTGTGAGAGTGTTGGCGCTCTATCCTTCAGGCTCGGGTCTGGAAATCTGAAATGGGGAGGCCTTTCCAGGAATTATTTCCCACAGGGCCAATCATTCCTTTGAACTTTAGCATTTGAGCTAAGTGCACTCCAACGTTTCTCTCGGTGTTCTTACTGTTTATTGGAATATTATCATGCAATCTCCAGCATCTTCATCCTCTGGAAAGTTGAGTATTTAAGGGGACCGTCCGGGTTGGTATTTTGGCATACCAACT
>NC_090737.1:52960628-52973128 GCF_036898095.1 Palaemon carinicauda
TGAAGTGTACAGTTGTGCTCTGCAACCACAAAAGTAAGCGCTTTTATGGGCATACAATGTACAGGTTTCATGCCCCCTGCTGCATCGTATCTGGATCCCTGAGGTACTGGGACCCGTATTTTTAAGTATGCATTATATCAAGGACATAAACAACTGAGTACTCATTTCACCCATTTTTTCCCTCACAGAAGGAGCCAATGGTGAAGTGTACAGTTGTGTTCTGCAACCACAAGAGTAAGAACTTTTGTGGGCATATGATGTAGAGGCCTCATGCCCCCTGCTGCATTGTATCTGGATCCCTGAGGTACTGGGACCCGAAGGGTTGCTCCGACTACTCGACCTTGCTGACCGAGAGCTTTGGAGAAGATATCCCTGACACTACGGACTCAAGGGATACAACAAGGGAAACCCTTTGTAGGTGAGTATAAGGCTTCCAGAAGAACTCTCCGGGACCTAACCTACCTATCGAATCTCTGAAGTGCCTACTGTTCCCTAAGACTCAAGCCAGTACGGTTCTGCCTCAGGTACAGGTCCAGCCTCCCTTTATCCAACGGACAGTGGATATCAACAAGGCACTACAAGGCTTGGACATCCACCAAGAACGGATGTCGGAGGTGTCCATTGACACCAAACAGGACCTACTGCAAGAAGCCCATGAAGAAGTGGTTCAATCACCCATGGGGGAAGAAGGATCCGTTTCGATGGTGACTGAGGACCCTCAGCTCACTCTGTCAGCATATCAGCCTATGCCATCAACCTCTTTAGCCCCAACCCCCCAACTGGCTATACAGGTCAGCAGGAGCGAAGCACTCCTAGAGTCGATCCAGCAGATTTTAACACTGTTCTGGAAGGAACAAGAGGAGAATAAGCAAGATCTCAAAGAGATGAAGAGATAGGTACAGGAAGAGAAACACCCTGGCACTTCCAGGGGCTCTGATAAGCCCCTTAAAATATCTGACCTCCCTCACTGCTTCGAAACAAACTGCTGGATGTATACTGAACACATACCAATGATGAGTGGAAAGCTTTATATCTCCGAGAAATTAGGGCCAAACCCCTTGAAGAGCTTCAATTCTGGCCCAGCTTTCACCGTACCCAGATTGCTACATGGGACTGCGAGATGAACCTGCATCCCATGAGGAGGCTATACCGAAGGAAATCTTTGTCTTTCCAAGACCCGGAAAGGAGCCGGATATACTAACTCCAAAGTTTCAGCATTGAGCAAGAAGCCCCTAACCTTCTTTGATCCTTCCTCCAGAGCCTTCCCCCTTTTGGGGAAAGCCCTGGACAGTGTCATGAGAACAGTCAAAGAGGGCAAACCCTGCCCAATTCTAGAAAAATGCAAACCATTATCTCTAGATATGCCCACATGCGAGGAGAAGTGGAAAGAGGTACATCTAACCTTCTCTGTCTGGAAGTTGGATCCGGAGATAGCAGACCAGCAGTTTAATGAGAACCTTCCGAAGTTACCAGACCATCTTTTGAGAAGGGAACAGGAGACGAAAGATAGACTTGTCACCTCCCTGACTCATCAGAACTGCTTGGAAATGTGTGCAGACCTTAAATAATGCCCCACCCTTGTGATGAATTTATATGCTTTTGTCAGGTCAAAAAAGGACCTGTAGAGAGCATGTGTTTGCAGCAACAACGGTGAAACACGGACCCAGAAAACTGATTTCATCATGTAACTAGGGCGAAAAATCTTTCCCACAGGAAGTGGTCCAAGAAGTCATTGCCAAAGCCACCACAGAGAATAGGAACTTTCTCCAAAAGTGGAGCATGTCTTCAAAGAGGAAATCTTCATTAGACCTGCACAATTTCTGACCGTGACCATGTCCACGGTGCCTCAAATGGTAGCACAGCCGCAAACCACTTTCCATATAGTCTCTCAACAGCTGGTAGCCCAGTCACCTGTGTTTAATCCACGCTTTGAAAGGCATGCGACCACCTTTCGACCCTACAAAGGTAAGGGCCCAGAAAGAGGATCCTCCGGAGACCCCCCAATGGTGGAGGAGGATGCTGTCATGGAAACAAGTCCTCAGGAACCTCTAAACAGTGAGATGTTTCAGGTGGGAGGTAGACTTTTCACTTTTGGGATCGTTCGACCTTTGATCCCTGGGTCCACAGCCAAATTACGAATGGACTTGGTAGGAAATGGAACAAAAATCCACCCCACTTTTCTAAAATTCTTCCAACACTCCACCCTCTTGTTGGAAGAATATACCTCAGAACTCTTGAACAAGAAGTTGATAGGAAAAGTGAAGTCCATCAAATGCCAGGGAAGGCTGTTTTGAGTTCCCAAGAAAGACTCGGACAAACCTAGAGTCATTCTAGACTTGTCTCCACTCAACAAGTTCATCGAGGACAACAAGTTCCGGATGCTTACATTGTAACACATAAGGACCCTTCTACCAAAAAAGGGGCGTACAAAGTCTCAATAGACCTGTCAGATGTTTACTGGCACCTACCAGTCTGTCGCCTCCTCTCCTACCTAGGATTCAGGCTACCGAAGACAAAATATGTCTTCACAGCAATGCTCTTTGGACTAAACATAGCCTCAAAGGTATTCACAAAGCTAGCAGACACAATTGTCCTGCCACTACGCTCCGAAGGAGTACAAGTAGTAGCTTACCTGGACGATTGGCTGGTGTGAGCAGCATCCAAGACTACTTGTCTGCAAGCGGTTGGGAAGGTGATCCAGTTCCTGGAACACCTGGGCTTCAAGATCAATTGCCACAAGTCTCGCCTTTCTCCAGCTCACAAGTTTCAATGGTTAGGAATCCATGGGAACTTGCAATCACACCAGCTCTCCATTCCATTAAAGAAGAGGAGACACATAGCGGCATCTGTCAAGAGACTAATCCAACACAAGAGGATTTCAAGATGCTAACAGGAAAGAGTATTGGACTCTCTCCAGTTGGCAGTAGTAACAGACCCGGTGCTAAAGGCACAGCTAAAGGATGCGTCAGGATTCTGGATAAGATACACATCAAACGCTTGAAGAGATCAACAAAGGTTGACCACGACCCAATTGCGCACGCTATTTAGGCCGTGGTCAATGAATAAGAGCCTAGCACAGACAATTCTCTTGCAACCACCACAAACATCAGTGGTGATAGACACTGACTCAGAATTCGTGTACTATTATTTCAAAGTGTAACAGTTTTAAAGTGAAAGCAAACGAGTGAGTTTGGAATTCAAGAGATTAATTAACTTGCTGGGTTTGAGGTTGCAATAGCAGCAACTGTTGCATAGAAAAGGTACACCTTCCACGGCTGTCAACTTGAATTCTGGAAGCCGCTTTGGATCCATTGAGATGGGATGTGGCTCTGGAGAATGATCTGCAGCAGGGGTGAGAGTGACAGTGGCCTCAGCAAGCAGCTGAGTCAAGCAGTAGGTGTAGTTGCAATCTGACAGATGTGACTTTGCCAAATCCGATGGGTGAGTGTCAGTGGGAAGATCAAGGTCCATCACTGATGTTTCTACTCTTGTAACTGGATTGCTGGACGGTGGTGTGGCAGCAGAGGGGGAAACCATGGTACGGATGGCAGCAGGTGGTTTCACAGTTCTTCCTTCCTTATTTTTCTTGGCAGCAGGGGTTCCACTGGTTAAGGAGAGGGGACAGGAAGAGGACTGGGGTCAAGAATGGTGGCAGAAGTAGGCTACAGGGAGGTAAGACACTTAGGGGGTCAAATCTGGGCCATGGAGAGCTTTTGGGGTGTGGAAGTCTGGGACAGGAAAGTTGATAAGCTTTGGTGGTAGGGCTTTCTTATACAATGTGGCTCCCTGTTTCTTACAGTCATCAGTCGGTACATGAGGTCGTAGTACAGATTGAAGTTATCACATCTGCTCCATTTCTTGTTGTACGCACAGTCCTAATTAAACTGGAAGCCCAGATCTGCAGCCAATTGCAGAGCAGTAACTACATAAGTAGTTCTGTGATTATGGTATGCAGTGCATTCCTTGCAGGGTTTCATGTCCTTATGACAAATATGTTGACAGTGTTGGTGTCGCTTGTCTTAGCAGAACCTATAGAAGAAGGTTCTGCTATAGGTGCTTATTTGAAAGTCGACAGTTGACGGCAGAGCTGAAAAATTCTGTCCAGTAGAAGACTGGATTCCAAGCATGAATCTCGACTAGCTGAAAAAAGCAGCAAGCCAAGTCTAGGGACGACAATCAGGTGTCTCTGGTCTTGCTGGGAGGTGCTGTCGGCTTGACACATGAGCCAAAGCCCACAAGTGCCTTCACCATGAAGCCACCTAGTGGATTATTTCTGCAGGTACCTCAGTCTAGGAACTTTGGGAGTGAAAAAGTGCGTATGAGGTAGGCCTACAGATGTCATTGAACTTTTGAATTTCACGGCAAATTTGTGGATTTTCAATATAATTCCATATATTTCTGGTGAATACTAAACTTACTGGGTATATCTAGAAAAGTTTGTATTTTATACAATTATGCGATTTGTTTGAAAATAAAGGTTTCCAGCTTGGCTGTTATCATACATCACACATGCATTTTGCTTTTCTTACAGGCTGATAACGCAAGAGCCTGTTTTTGCCATGGGCAAAGTAAACTGTATCGAACCTACATTCTGCTAAAAAAAAGAAAGAAAAAATAGAAATCTGGCAAGTCTTGCCCAGTCGTTTTCTATATAGTTTTTTGGGCTCTGCCATGTCGTCCTCATGGAAGGTTCCTTAAGGTAGCTTTCTGAGGAATATTTGCTACAGTGATACTCTCAGAGAATTAACCGTAGGTCTCCAGAATTCTAACTCCTTGTGTGAGTATCCTTAATATATCTTGAAGGATATCGCATAAAATCAGGGGACGTATCTTTTGATACGACACATAGCAATCTTAACCCCAAATAGATTTAACTCTTCGAGGGGGAAGAGAGGCGAACGAAAGGGGAGCCATTATCAAGGTACCCAATGGACCCCTTCCCTGTACTACTACAGCCCATCATTCCTTTCAACTGTAGCATTTAAGCTACGTACGCTCCCACGTTTCTCTCGGTGTTGTTACGGTTTATTGGATTATAATCATGCAATCTCCAGCATATTCATCCTCTGGAAAGTTGAGCATTTGACCTTTCCTGTGTATAATTTACCGCTCCCTTCTCACAGTTGAATTGGCATAATTTAAGCGTGTTAAGTGGAGCACGGCCAACCCTGGAGGCGGCCATTTTGAGACTGATGTAGCAAGACATAAAGGCAATTATTTAGTTAGTAGTGTGACACTACTGCTATTTAGCTATAAAGAAACTTCTTAGCTAGTTAGGCAAAATTATACTAGTGAAGATTGCATATAACGGATTTTGAGCGAAGTGAAAAATCTATTTTTGGGTGAAAGAGCCATGTCGTCCTGATTGAAGTTCCTTCATTAATAGCTTCCTAAGTTATATGTGACTACAGTGATATATCCCAGAGAATTTACCGAAAGTACACAGAATTCTAACTCCTGGAGCGAGTATCCCTTAAATTTCTCCAAGGGATATCGCGTGAGGACGTATCTTGACACATCTCATAGCTATTTACACCCCCGAATAGCCTTTTACTTCGAGAGGGAATGTGGCAAGAAAAATAGGAGAGTCGTTAAGAGGTAAACAACTCGACTCTCCTAATGTACTGTAAATAGTTCGGCCAACCGCCACCGCACGGCGCCACCAAACCATTCTCCCTAGATTTGTAAGTATTACAGATACAGTACCAAAGGGAGGGATTACCATCCTTTTATCAAAGGAGGGTGGGTCCATCAGGACGACATGGCTCTTTCCCCTAAAAATAGATTTTTCACTTCGCTCAAAATCCGTTTTTTGGGCTTAGACCATGTCGTGCTGATGGAAGTTTACCAGAGCATTAATGTATCTGTGGATTTAATAGTGCCGTTATCTCGAATTGACTATTTCCTAATCGGTCATAAAGACCAAAGACACTTGATGTTACCGTAATACATCAACCAACTGAGCATACCATATGCCAGCTCTTCCTGCCCCCTACAGGGAAAAGTCTGTATCGACTCTAGGAAAAAACCTGAGAGTTGTGAGTTCAAGGAACAATTAGCAAGCAGAAGTATATTGTGCCGTATATACGTAAAGTGTAGTTTGTACTAAAGCGCTGAATAGAGTACTGTACCTCCCAGGTCTGGATCAGGCAGACAAGTTTATGTTCACGTAGGAATCATAATACAGTAAACAAACAAAGCACAACCAAACTTACCTGTTTGCATGGTAAGGGAGACTTTGTCCCACAATGTCCATAAGAGGATCAAGGATGCTCTGAATATAATCTAATAATCTTAAGGCGAAAGAGACGCAAAGATTCCTTCTATAGTTTATTTACAATAAACACAGAAGTTATGATTAAATAATATATTTATGCTAAACATAGACTTAACGAGCATAACAGTAATAACAAAATAAATAAGTTTCATCTGAAAGAGAAACATTGCCACTCCATGAAATTAGGAAATTTCATTATATATGTTATTACTAAAAAACATTATGCATAAATATGCTGGCACTCATGTCAAAATATTATGCTTAAGGTCACTTAACTAGGTAAGACAGTTCATAATGTATCAACACTAAAATATCATGATATACTTAAGTCTATCATGCACACCCTTCACTAACAGTCCCAATTAGTGCACTGTCCTTCGCAGTAATCAAGCTGCAGGCTTTATTACACTGCCTGCAGCCACCACATGAAATTTGATTTCTTGTAATTGCTTCGCATAGTGCCTAAAAAATATTCTGGAAGACTTCCAACCAGTATAAGCACGCAGGTTATCAAACGACATAGTCTGAAAGAAGTTCAGAGACGAGGCAACCTTTCTCGGATCACGACCTGCGGGTGTACTATCAGGATCCGCTCTGCAAATAGAGTAAGTGATTTTCACCCTTATCTGTTTCAAAGATAACGTCAAACCAGAAGTCTCTCCCCTAAAAAGCTGACCTCCCTTAAAGTCTGAAGTTCTACAAAGATAGACCTTTAGGCATTCCACTGGTCAGAGGGATGCTTCTTCCTTCAGAGGGCAGATTCTCCAGGGACCCCATCTCTTAGTGGGTAGCTCATTCTTGGCGAGAAACGTCGGATCCGGAAAGAGATTCAGTTCTCTATTCGGTGTAAACTGAATGTGGCCATCATCACTCGAGAGGGCCACTATTTCGCTAACTCTGGCTCCTGAGGCTAGTGCAAATAAAAATATCACTTTCCGAGTCGAGTCTTTCAGCGAGCAATCTTCATTGTTCAAGGTCGAGGCCAGATGAAGAACCTTATCCAAAGACCATGAAATAGGCTTTGGAGGGGCTGCAGGCCGAAGTTTTGCGCAGGCTTTCGGAATCTTGTTGAAGATTTCGCTGGAAAAGTCCACTTGGAAGGCCTATAGAATTGGTCTAGCTAACGCAGATTTACACGTCGTGTTCGTATTAGCCGCTAATCCTTGTCCGTGAAGATGGATGAAGAAGGACAAGCAGAAATCCGTAGAAATCTCTTGAGGTTTCTTCGCCTTAACAAAGGCCACCCATTTCTTCCAGGAAGATTCGTATTGTCTTCTTGTTGACTTTGACTTGTATTCTTCTAAGAAATTAATACTGTCTGCAGAAATCCCGAACCTTTTCCTGACCGCTAAGGTGAGAAAATCATGAGATGAGGGTTCTGGGTTTTCTCTGATGAAGTGTAGACAGTCGAATTCAGTACTAGCTGAGTCAGAACTGGTTCCGGCAACGGGATCAGCTTCAAGCGTAGTTCTGTTATCAATGGAAACCAGACACTGCCTGGCCATTTGTGGGCCACTATCGCTGCCCTCCCCCGAAAGGATCTCTATTTGTCGAGGGCTTTCAACAATAGGTTGGTTGGTGGGAACAGGTAAATCCTGGAACATCTGTTCCAATCTAGGGACATTGCGTCCGTTGCTTCCGCTAGAGGATCCTCGTACGGGCCTACGTACCGGGCCAACTTCTTGTTGTCGCTCGTTGCGAAGAGATCTACTTGCAATCCTGGGACTTTGCTCAATATGAAGGAGAATGATCCTGCGTCTAGGGACCATTCGGACTCTATCGGGTTAAACCTGGATAGAGCGTCCGCCGTCACATTGCGGAATCCTTGAAGATGGACTGCTGATAAGTGCCATTTCATCTTCTTGGACAGATGAAAGATGGCTAGTATCACATGATTTAACTGAGGCGATCTTGAACCTTGTCGATTTATGCATCTCATAACCACTTCACTGTCTAGGACCAGACGAACGTGGATTGAGAGGCGAAGTTTCAGTTTCTTCAGGGAAAGAAACACTGCCATGGCTTCCAGATAGTTAATGTGGAAGGACTTGAAGAGAAGAGACCAAGTTCCTTGCACTTTCCGATGATGAGGATGACCCCCCCATCCTTCCTTTGAGGCCTCCGTGTTGACGGTGACTGCAGGAGGAGGTGGTTGCAAGGATACTTTTCTTCTTAAGTTCTTCGCTTCTGACCATGGCTTGAGAATCGATCGCAGATGATTTGGTAATGGTCTTTGTAGATCTCTTCGATCGTTGTAAGCGTATTTTCTCCAGATCCCTGATGCATCTTTTAACTGTGCTCTAAAATGTGGGTCCGTCAAAGAGACAAACTGGAGAGACCCCAACACTCTCTCCTGTTGTCTTCTTGATATCCTTCGAGATTGAAGATGACCTTTGACGGCCCTTGCTATATCCTTTCTCTTTGCTTTTGGCATAGAGAGGCAATGTGACTGTAAGTCCCAGTGAATTCCCAGCCACTGGAACTTTTGAGCCGGAGACAGCCGAGACTTTTTCAGGTTTATCTTGAATCCTAAGTACTCTAGGAATTGGATCACTTTTCTGGAGGCTTGCACGCAATCTTCCTTGGATGCTGCCCACACCTGCCAGTTGTCCAGGTAGGCCATCACCTGAACACCTTTGAGGCATAGTTGTCGAATAGCTGTGTTCGCAAGCTTTGTGAATATTCTCGGTGCAATGTTCAGACCGAAGGGCATAGCTCTGAAAACGTATTTTCTTTTCTGGAGCTTGAACCCTAGGTAGGGGGAAACCTGACGGTTGATTGGTACATACCAGTGCGCATCCGTCATGTCTATGGAGACTGTGTATGCCCTTTTGGGCAGAAGGGTCCTTATATGCTGAAGCGTCAGCATTCTGAACTTGTAATTTACAATGAACTTGTTGAGTGGATATAAGTCTAGAATGACTCTGAGCTTTTCCGAATCCTTCTTCGGAACACAGAATAGCCTTCCTTGAAATTTGATGGACTTTGCTTTCCGTATTACTTTCTTGTCTAGTAATTCCTGAACATATTCTTCCGAAACTGGGGTTGAGGGTTGGAAGAAATGAGGAAAGCTTGGTGGAGCTGAGTTCCAACCCCAGCCCAGTCCCATCTTGATCAGGCTGTGGGCCCAAGGATCGAAGGTCCACTGATCCTGAAAGTGTAGAAGTTTCCCTCCTACCGGCAGCATCTCATTTTGAGTGCTGGTTGGAGGATTTACCTCCTTGGCCACGACCACCTTTGTTGCCTCTTCCTCTGAAGGGGCGTCTAGAGGAGCTCCGAAAGGAGCCTCGAGATTTTGGCTTAGAGGAAGCCGATGTCCTTTCATAAGCTGGGGTGAAGACTGGTAACTGTGACGCCAGTGTTTGGGGCACCAGTTGAAAGGTGGTGGTGGGTTGTGAGACCGTCTGGGACACCGTGCCACGGGAAGCTGTTGCTGTCTTGGCCGAGGGCAACGAGGCCGCTTTGACTTGTTCTTCGGCTGGGGACCCCCTTCAGCGGAAGATTTTCTCTTCGAAGACAAGCACCATTTGGAGAGGAGATTCCTGTTCTCCGAAGCAGCCTTATCTACGACCTCCTTGACCACATCACTAGGAAAGAGGTGTTTTCCCCAGAAATTAGAAGCTATCAGCTTCCTAGGTTCGTGTTTTACAGAAGCGGAAGCAAACACGAACTCCTTACAGGCCGTCCTGGCTCTGATAAAATTGTACAGGTCTTTAGTCACTGTAGCCAGATGAGCCTTGGCAAAGACCATGTACATATCTGGAATATCAGGAATGCTAGCTATCGTTTCTAGCCCTGTTTGTAGAGACATGGATGCAGGCAAGTGTTCCTTAGTCTCGTGTTCTCTCCTCAGGAGAAACTCTGACAGCTTTGGGAGGTCCTCGTTGAACTGACGTCCAGCAATATCGGCCTCCAGCTTCCCGACTGAGAAGGTAACATGAACTTCCATCCAGTCTTTACCATCTGAAGGGAAAGCAAGGGAGAAAGGCTTGCTTTCTTCTAGCGTGGGACAGGGTTTTCCTGCCCTTACGGCCTTCAGGGCTGCTTTAAACCCTTTATCCATTAAGGGAAAAGCACGTTGAGGGTCAGCAATAAACGATGGATGTTTCTTGCTTAAGGCCGGCACCTTTGAGCTAGTGAATGCCCTCTCTTTTAATTTAGATGTAAGCATCGCTTGTGCCTTAGCGAGCTCAAGGACAATTACTTCCTTGGGCTCGGTCTCTTCTTTCGATGCCGGTTCAGTTCTGAGCTGGACATAACAATCCGGGTAGGACGCTCTGCTGGGCCAAAACTCAATTTCCTCTACTGGTACGGTACCCAGTTTCTCCGAGAGGAAAATCTTGCCTGCTGACATAGGCATATGCTCCGCATACCTCCACGGGTTAACGTCAGAGAACACAGGAAGGTCCTTAACATTCAGCTTCTTCGGGGTTAAACGCGAAGAAACTAACTTCTCGATCTCCGACCGGAAAGTAGTTTCTTTCTCGGTAGACTTCTTCTGTAAGTCGTGTACCATGGAAATCAGGGATTGAAGAGTGTTCGTAATTGCCTTCAATTGAGGCAGTTGCGAAGAGGTTGAGGGTGCTGGTTCAGCCACAGCCGCTGAAGAAACCGAAACCGCTTCAACGTTCTCCACATCACTAGTAGGAGGAACAACTGCCTCCTGTTCCAACTCTTCCACGAGGAGATTCTTCTCGGTCTCCTTGAAAACGACAAGACATATTGTCGTCCAGGTGGATACTCTCCAAAGTATCCGCAATGTCAGGTTCTCTAGGCTTCTGAACCTGAATCTGCACCAAGGGGATTGGAGGTTTCGTTTGGGGGATGATGGAATCATCACGAGGTCCGGGAAGAGACAGTCCCTCATCCTAACATTAGGATGGTAGGGGCCCAAGGTGTTCTTCTGAAAACCTCTTACCCATTTATGCAGTGTAGCCTTAGCTGCATCCCTAGACTCCGTAGACTTTTGTTCATCAAAAGCCTCCTTTACCAATTTCTCACACACGGTACATACCTCTGGGTCCCAGTACTTGAGAGCCCCTTTGGTGATAGAACAGCGGGCGTGAGACCTATACACGCCATGTCCGTAGAAGTCCTTGCTGCGGACCCTACTAAAGTTGTTCCCGCACTCGGGATGCTCCTCCTGTAAGGAAAAGAAAAACAAATGAGTTTTCTGTGAAATCTTCAAATTTCAACATAACATAAGTTATTATATTTAGCTTGGATAGGGTAAGCTATAATGTAGGAGAGACACCTACATGTGTTTCCCTTTCAGCCATTTGCTATGACCTCCTCCCATATTGAACTAGGAAATTCATAAAGAATTATATAACAGAGGAAATATCCAAGATATATAGTGTCTTCTTGACACATCCTCTTATAATGTTCAATATAGTGGATAATTTTAATGGACATAACCATTAATATAGAAAAGAATCATCTCTCTATGTGATGGTCTCACAAATGGCTGCTCAAGAACCACTTGCAGGTTGGAAAAAATACCATATTTTTCTGGGTACAGCAGTTGCCGGCGGCAGTATGCCGTCAGTATTGCCGGCCCCGCCGACACTGCCGGCCCCGCCGACACTGCTCGCCCCGCCGACACTGCCGGCCCCGCCAACACTGTCGGCATGTTCGGCTAGCCGGCATATGCCAGCAGGCCGGCATCTGCCGGGCCTGCCGGCAACTGCCGGCTATTATAATTAAAATTATGGATGGAAGGCATAGGCCCGCTGCCGACAAGCTACTCAGCTGCCGGTAGACGGGCTTAGAAAAACCTTACCAATGGCCATCGATCAACGATGTCCAAGGTAAGGGATAACAGCAAACTGTTAGCCTAACCATCCAGAATTTCCAGCAGAATTAAATGCCGGCGGTAGCCCATGATTGACAGTAAAAGAGAAAGATAAGGATAAAAGACGACAAAGGATCAGCTATTTTGTCTACATCCAGAAAGAGTGTGCCAGTGGAAGAGGGAAATAAATTCGGGCTTCCACTCATCCATATCCCATCTTAACCCTTTTACCCCCAGGCTATTTGGAAATTTCCAACCCTTAACCCCCAAGGGGTTGTTTTTTTCCCAGCACATTTTGCAGTACAGTGGAACCTCTACATACGAATTTAATCCGTTCCAGAACCAACTTCGGATGTAGAAATTGTTCGGATGTAGAAACGAATTTTCCCATAAGAATACATTAAAATAGGATTAATCCATGGTTGAGCC
>NC_090737.1:52978128-53020628 GCF_036898095.1 Palaemon carinicauda
TCTTCCCAGCCCTCCCTAATCTAGGAGAAGCTCTCCTGGTTTAGGTTAGGCTTTGGGGGATTCTGTTTTATTATAGTTTTGGACAGTACACCAGTGCTGTTCCTACTCTGAGCTAGCCTACCCTAGGGTTGGAGAGCGTTTCTCTCCTGCCTGGGTAGTATAGCATCTAACAGATTCCCCAACCCCTTGGGAGCTTTATGGTTGCGCCCCCTTCTGCTCCCTCAGACCCCTACCCCCAATCTATCCCTTTGTGTCAGCTTGCCTTCACACCCCTGTCCGCTGTCCTACAATCCCCCCCTTGGGGAGAATTGTAGGTTAAGCTGTGCTCTCCTGCTTGGCTGGCCGCTCTGCTACACTTCCCCCTAATAGTTGAACTATAGGGTAGTGTTGGTAGCCGGCCTGCCGGCAGAAGATCACCCTCCCCCTCCATTTTAGAGTGTCCTCTGATCCTCCCTTGGATTACCATAAGCATTCAGCCGTCTGCTGGCTCCCTGCCGCCAGGTGATAGGCATATCCCCTCCTATCATGAGAGCACTCCTTCCAGAGGGAGGCCGGTCGGGTATCGGACATTACCCTTCCCCACTCCCTCCTTATCTTTCTCTCTTCTATCATGGTGCCGGTCCAATGCCGCCTCCGCCTGCCGGCGCTATCCGCCGGCACCACAGGTGACTTTCCTACTTCATAGAATGTTCCTAACTGAGGATTACCTAAGGCGACAACCTGCCGGCTGCCGGGGGCCGCCGCCCCTTTCCGCCGCTGCAGCCGACTTCTCAGACAACGTTCCATCTTATGTACCCAGCTAGGTTCACCAACTCCGACAGCCTGCCGGCTGCCAGAGGCCACCACCCTGCCGGAGACCTGCCGCCGTGGCGGCGGTCACCCTTATAGGTGTCTCCTATCTCTCTGCTGCTCAGTGTGTAACCTTAGATGGATTCACCCCGCCGGACCGGCCCCCGCCTTGCTGGCGACGCTCCTGCGGCTTCCATGGACAAGCACCCTCCGCCCGGCTGCTGGCCCCGTGCCGGCAGTCGACCTATACAGCCGTATAGCCAGACTGATCTTCTTTGGTATTTTATACCTTAAAGACAGTGGCTGGGGTGTACAGTTGTACAGTACAATGTTTCCAGCATACTCTGTGCTTCTCATTGCAGTCTCTTGCCAGGTCCTACCTAAATATAAAGGGGTTTTACCCTATTTTCCCCCTCTTTTCTCTAGGTTCTGAACGATTTCAGACCCTCTCCACTCTGTAGACAATTCTTTTATAAGGAAGCCTAAGTTTGGCTCTGCCATAGGGATACCATTCCCTCCCCTAGAACCTCACGTCCTAAGGAATTGTTGGCAGAAAAGGTCACGGTAACTGGCTGGACGGGACTCACAAGTATGTGTCTTCCTACTTCCCTTCTACCTCACCTCTCCTGAGCTCACATTAAACACAATGCTACAGATTAGTGAATCTTAATTTTAAGAGTAATGTAAGCCATAAGTCTGTTTTCCATGAACTCATCTTCTCTTTCTTTTACAGGAGGAGAACCTGAAGTGTGAGAGCTCCTTCTGTGGAGTTTGCCGCCCGGACTTCTACGGGCATAAGGCGTGCCGGACCCACGCCCACTGTACAGCCAAAAAGGGCAGCCTTAAGTATTGGGATCCACAGTCCTGCTCAATCTGTAAAGGCCTCCTTGATGAGGCGTTCGACAACCCTCCGTCCGCGGAGGCCAGGGACAATGCTCGATAGAAACTGCCCAAGTGGGTGCGTGGTTTCCAGAAGAACGCCACCGGGCCATATCTCCCCAATAAAAAGATGAGGGCCATGCTTTTCCCAAAAGCGTCGGCAGATTCTGTGGTTCCCCAGGATCAAATCCCCTTGGTTTAACTGACTGTTAAGCCAGACATTGAGACCACGCTTAGCAAGTGTCGTCTGGACGAGATAGAGAAGATGTCGGACGTGTCCGACAACACCGAGAGGACCCTCATGGGTGTGGATCTGGAGGAAGAAGAGGATCAGGTGGAGTACCCTGATTCGGAGGGCGAGGTCGCTCCACCACCTCCGGCAGCCTCTGTAGTGGTCGAGGAGCCCGTCCCCTCCACCTCCACCGCCTTGCAGCCCCTGCTACCCGCCACCGAAGATGCCATCCAGGTATTGGTGGCATTGATGGACGAGAAGCTCAATAAGCATTCAGTGGAGCTCACAAGTCGTTTGATGGGATGGAAGTAACCGAAGAAGATCTCGGATAAGGACCTTCCCTCCTGCTCGGAGTCTAACCCCTGGAGGTTCGCCGAGAATATGCCCATTACGACGGGAAAAATCTTCATCAACGACAAGTTAGGGTCCATCCTTTTGGAAGAAGTGGAATTCTTCCCTAACTTTGAGGCTTACCAGGACTGTTACGTCCGACTCAGGTCCAAACCAGCCTTCAAGGAGGAGACTGAACCCAAAGATGTGTTCGTGTTTGATCACTCAAAAGCCCAAGCCATGCTGGCAGATTGCCTTAAGAGTCGAGATTTCACCAACTCGAAAATGCCGGCACTGAGTAAGAAGCACCCGTCCTTTCTTGCTCCCTCTTCTGCGACCTTTCCCTTTGTAGAAAAGGCCTTCCATGGGATCTAGAAGGCGGTGGAGGAAGGAAAGCCCTGCCCTACCCTGGAGGAGTGTAGGCCTCTCTCCCTCGCCCTTCCCCACGACGACAGATTCTGGAAAGACATCCAGTTTACTTTCACGGTCAAGAAACTGGACCCTGACGTGGCTGGACGTCAGTTCAACGAAGATCTTCCGAAGCTGAACGACCACCTTCTCCGTCGGGAGCAGGAGACGAAGGAGAGACTAGCTGCCTCCCTGTCTCACCAAATTCAACTCGAGGTCATGGCCGGGGACGTTAAGAGTCCCAGATCTGTATATGGTTCTCGCAAAGACCCACCTAGTGACAGTGATGAAGGATTTGTACAGCTTCATCAGGGCCAGAAGAACCTGCAGAGAATTCGTGTTTGCCAATGCGGCAGTAAAACACGAACCCCGGAAGCTAATCTCCTCCAACATCTGGGGCAAGCATCTCTTCCCATCTGCTCTGGTGAAAGAGATCGTGGACAAAGCCGCTTCTGAGAACCAGAACCTTCTCAATAAGTGGGGCATGTCCTGCAAAAGGAAATCCTCTCAGGAAGAAGGCCCTCAGCCTAAGAGGAAATCCTCCAAACCTAGATCCCAGCAGTGTCAACAAAAGCGCCAGTTTCCGGCTCCCACTACTCCCCAAGTGGTCGCACAGCCGCAACAGACCTTTCAGTTGGTCCCCCAACCGGTGGTGTCGCAATCACCGGTCTTCACCCCTGCCTACGAACGACAGTCCTCTACCTTTCGTCCCAGAGGTAGAGGCTCCGGCAGAGACTCCTCTCGCCGTCCCTCCAGGGGCAGAGGAGGAAGGGGAGCTAGCGGCCGAGGTGGCAAACCCTCGGAAAACCAGAAGCAATGAAGTGCTTCCGGTGGGAGGAAGACTCTGCCACTTTCCAGATTGCTGGACCTTCAATCCTTGGGCACACAGCATCATCAAGAAGGGACTGGGTTGGAGCTGGACACAATCACTTCAAACCTTCCACCAATTCTTCCAACCATCAACACCCATCTTGGAAGAATATGTCCTAGAACTCTTGAACAAGAAGGTGATCAAGAAGGTAAAGTCCACCAGGTTCCAGGGAAGACTGTTTTGTGTTCCCAAGAAAGACTCGGACAAACTCAGAGTCATTCTCGACTTGTCCCCCCTCAACAAGTTCATTGCGAACAACAAATTCAAGATGCTGACTCTTCAAAAAATAAGAGTCCTACTGTCCCACAAGGCCTACACGGTCTCAATAGACCTGGCGGATGCCTATTGGCACATCCCAATGAACCACCACGCTTCCTCCTACCTAGGATTCCGGCTCCAACGAAGAAGCTACGCCTTCAGAGCCATGCCTTTCGGGCTCAACCTGGCTCAGAGAATCTTCACCAAGCTAGCAGACACAATCGTCCACCAGCTATGCCTTCAGGGCGTCCAAGTGATGGCCTACCTCGACGACTGGCTGGTCTGGTCGACTTCGCCAGAAGAATTTTTGAGAGCTTGCAGCAAAGTGACCCAGTTCCGGGGAACATCTGGGTTTCAAAATAAACACCAAGAAGTCTCGCCTCGCTCCAGCTTAGAAGTTCCAATGGTTAGGAATACATTGGGATCTTCAGTCACACCGCCTTTCCATCCCACTGAAGAAAAGGAAAGAAATTGCAGGGTCTGTCAGAAGACTTCTCAAATCCAAACGGATCTCTAGACGACAGCAGGAGCAAGTTCTTGGCTCCCTACAGTTCGCCTCAGTGACAAACCCAGTGCTACGAGCACAGCTATAGGATGCCTCAGGAGTCTGGAGACGAAATGCATCCGTTGCTCGAAGAGATCTCAAGAGACCCCTACCGAACAGGCTTCGCTCACTTCTAAGCCCGTGGTCAGAAGCAAGGACCTTGAAAAGATCCATCCCTCTCCAACCTCCGCCTCCATTGCTCAACATCCGCACGGACGCTTCTCTGGAGGGTTGGGGGAGTCACTCCCATCAACGGCAAGTTCAAGGAACATGGTCTCCCCTATTCAAGACGTTTCACATCAACATCTTGGAGGCCATGGCGGTTCTTCTCACCCTGAAGAAATTATCCCCGCCTCCCTCGATACACATCCGTCTAACTCTGGACAGCTCGGTAGTAGTCAGATGTCTCAATCGTCAGGGCTCGTGATCGCCCCACATAAATCAGGTGCTATTACCCATCTTCCACCTGGCGGACAGGAAGAAGTGGCACCTGTCTGCAGTTCACCTACAGATTCCACAATGTGACGGCGGACGCTCTATCAAGGACAAGCCCCATAGAGTCGGAATGGTCCCTAGACGCAAGATCATTCTCTTTCATCTCTCGTCAAGTCTCGGAACTACAGATCGACCTCAACGCGACGAGCAACAACAAGCAACTTCCTCGATATGTGGCCCTTTACGAGGACCCCAAAGTGGAAGCAGTGGACGCCATGTCCCTGGACTGGAGCAGATGGTCCAAGATTTACCTGCTCCCTCCACCCAACCTTCTGCTGAAAGTCCTCTTCAAACTGAGAACTAAAAGGGACAGTAGCCCTCGTGGCTTACAAGTGGCCCCGGAGCAACTGATTCCCCCTAGTCCTGGAGCTACAGCCCAAGCTGATCCCCCTGCCGGGCCCAGTTCTCTCCCAACAGGTGCAGAATTCGACTGTCTTCGCTTCATCAAAGAAAGACAAGGACCTTCATCTCATGATTTTCTCTCCCTAGCCGTGAAGAAAAGATTTGGAATCTCGAAGAAAAGTTTGGTCTTCCTAAAGGAATGCAAAACAAAGTTTACCAGAAGGCAATATGAATCATCCTGGAAGAAGTGGGTATCCTTCGTCAAGGCAAAAAACCCTACGGAAATCTCCATAGATTTTTGCATGTCCTTCTTTATTCACCTTCATGGACAAGGCTTAGCAGCCAATACGATTTCCACCAGCAAATCGGCCTTGACTAGACCACTTCTGTACGCCTTCCAAATAGATTTATCAAGCGAAATCTTCAATAAACTCCCGATGGCATGTGCTGGGGTCCGTCCAGCACCTCCACCAAGACCCATCACCTGGTCCCTGGATAAGGTGCTCCATTTTGCCTCTAGCTTGGACAACGAATCTTGCCCTCTGAAAGACTTGACTCAAAAAGTGATCTTCCTTTTTGCTCTCGCCTTGGGGGCCCGAGTCAGTGAAATAGTGGCATTATCAAGAGAAGAGGGCCAGATACAGTTCGCCGACACGGGGGAACTTACCCTCTTCCCTGACCCCACGTTTCTCGCTAAAAATTAACTTCCCACCAAAAGATGGGGCCCTTGGAGAATCTGCCCCCTGAAGGAAGATGTCTCTCTATGCCCAGTGGAGAGTCTTAAGGTCTATCTTCAAAGAACTTCAGACTTTGGCGGAGGACAACTTTTTAAAGGAGAAACTTTGGGTAGTGACCTGTCACTAAAACAACTAAGAGCGAAAATCACCTACTGTATTCGCAGAGCGGATCCTGACAGTACAACCGCAGGTCATGATCCTAGGAAAGTCCCCTCTTCCCTGAAATTTTTCCACGGAATGGATTTTGAAAGCTTCCAATCCTTGTCGGAGTAGATGGCACTTGAAATGGGAAAAAATCCACGATACATTAATTCTCTAGTACACTTCCATCAGGACGACATGGCTTGAGCTCAAAAAACGGTAGGTGAGATGGCCATGTCGTCCTGATGGACCCCCCCCCCCCACAGCTGTTTCAGTTCGGCCTGCCAGCCCCCTCCCTGCTATGCTGTATTGCGGAGGCTGGTTGGAAGCTGGACTTCAGAATGAGGACGGACGTGACGTTACACAGTATGGCGGACAGTTTATTTATGTTGCGAGTACCGTAACAGTAACGAAGGAAGGGTAACTTTGGAACGGCTCCTCAGTTACCTCGCCACCTTTCCCCCTCGAAGCGTAAACGCTAGGTGGGGTGCAGATAGCCATGTGGCATGTTAATGCATGCGTCCCCTGTTGATATACAATATCTTAGAGGGAAACCTTTAGGGTACTAGCGCCAGAAGTTAGAATTCTGTGAAACCTTTAGTTTAATTCTCTGGGAATATTTATGGTAGTCATATATATCCAAAGGAAGCTACTGAAGGAACCTTCCATCAGGACGACATGGCCATCTCACCCAAAAATATATTTTTCGCTTCGCTCAAAATCCATTTTGTTTTGATCTGGTTATCTATTTTTCATTAAGTGTCAGACCTAAATATTGTATTCAGATTTAGTTTCAAGTGAAGCAAGTGATTGTATAATTTTCATACATGGTATTTCTTCTCATAGTCTAGGGTTTATTCAGATATAATAGTTCAAGTCAAGTTATTACATCATTTTAATATCGTAACATTTTTGTCTTTAGCTTATCTAAGTTTGGTTCAGTCTTAATTTCTCAAGTGATTTATTCTGTTCTCATGCAAACTATTTTCAAAGAGTTTTGAATTATATAAAATTTACTTATATATGAAAAGAGTGTATCATTCCAATCACCATTGTTTGGAATAGAATCCGCTCGTATTGTGTTGACGAGCCGTAGTAAGTAATAAATAATTCTTAGGAGTAATAACCCAGTTCAGTTTAGAGTGTAGGCTACCTAAAAACCTTTGGATATTCAGCGTTTTATATATTACTGTCTTGGAGCTATTTAACTGACTCAGAATTCGTGTATTATTATTTTAAAGTGTAACAGTTTTAAAGTAGAAGCAAACAAGTGAGTTTGGAATTTGAGAGATTAATAAACTGGCTTGTCATAGTATATATTATATTATATGATGGTTATAATTATAAAATAAGGTTTTATTGTAGTGTATTATAGGGCAATGTAACCTAGGAAAACAACTACTATTTCTTATAGAAAAATTACGCTCGCTTCGAAAATGACACTCGTTCCCGTCGCAAATGAATAGTTTCAGAAATATATATACATCTATATCCTACGATAATGGACCGCCGGCAATCAATGCCAGCCCGCCGGAGGCCGGCCCGAAGGTCGGACAACCGAAACTAGGTAATAGAGGGGTGGGCCATCAGCTGTATGCCGATGGAAGACGGCAGCCCTCCGGCACACGGAAGGCTGGCGACTTAGGGGAGGGAGGGTATCTCATGAGTGTGTCACCGAAGGTAGGGCGGTATCGCCGGCAGTAGAGGCGGCAAGGGACCGGCACCAGGGTAGATAGAGAGAAAGATAAGGAAGGATTGGAGGGGTAAGATCACATACCCCTCTGGGATCCCTCCTGAGGGAGTGTACCCATGATAGGAGTGGGTCCTAGCATCCAATGGCAGGGGGCCGGCAGTCGGCCGGGTGCCAGGGTAACCCAAGGGAGGGTTAGGGTACACTCAAGAGGGGGGAACCCCTGTTGGACAAATCGCTGCCAGTGGCTAACCCCATAGGATGCTATGGAGGGTATATGTACCAGAGCGGCCCGCTCAACAGGAGATCAAGATAGCCCTATCACTCCACCCAAGGGAGGAGTTGTAGGACTAGGGACAGATACGTATAGGCCAGCCTATGTATAGGCTAGTCTACACCAAAGGGAAAGGTGGGGAGGGAGAAGAAGAGGGGTCTTCCATAGGGGAGGCTCTGTACAAGAACGGTCACCAAGGAAGGGAGGACGCTCCCTAGCCTAAGGTAGGTAACCAGAATGAGAACGGTGCAAGAGTACCGTCTCAAACTATAACAGTACTGAACTAGCCCCCGACCAAGGCCTAACCTAGATAAGGAGTGTTAAATCCCAAGCAAGGTAGGCTGAAAGACACATCGCAGTTGTATGGAAGGGTAAGTAACCCAACCATAAGCAACTGAGGAAGGACAGAGCCGTTCCTCTTTCTCGGTCGCAACCCTAAGGGGGGATCATTCCCTTAAAGTAGACAGAGAACCGATAATTACTCTGATTGTGGACACGATTCCCCTATATAGAAGGGGGAGCATGGCCACACAGAGGGAATGCCCGTAGGCAGGGGATGAAGGGAGCATATAGGGGTTCCTACATTTAGGTTAGGTTAGAAAGGTACGCAATCAAACCGGTCCCCTATATGGTCCCTGAAGGCGAAAAACACTTGCATCACAGTTAACAGTATGATGAATATGGAATATATCATGCATGAACACAAGAGCTAGGCAATCTAGCCTAGGGGCTAAGCTAGCAATCTAGTATGGAGTCAGGCGATGACCGGATAATAGAGCGTTAAAACACGATATATGAAGTTCCTAGCTATGAAGACTAAATAACTAACAATATCAATTGGTTAAGAGGCCGGAAAAGGCTGTTCTGACTAGCTAAATAAGGCCTGCAAGAGAACAGCGACGCCATAAAATGGCGTGTCCGGTAGCAGCACAGCTCTGCCACAAAACACGAAATATTACGAAAAGTATAAGTTACTTTACGGCCAGAGCTTATTTAAACAATACTGGGACCTGGTACTCAACTTTCCAGAAGAAGGCGAGGCAGAAGGTAGCGACATAATGGAGATGCAAGTCGATAAAAATCGCACAAGGGGGAAATCCGTCTGTGCAAGGTAGCTACAAGCAGAAGGATGAGGACGGACGTAACGTCATTTAGCAATGGCGCCCGTTTGTATACGTTTCGAGTACCAAAAGTAGCCACGGACGAGTGTAACTGTGGAACGGCTCCCCAGTTATTCTCCACCTTTCCATATCGAAATGTTAACTCTATATGGGGTGCAGATAGCTATCTGGCATGTTAATACATGCGTCCCCTGTTGATATACGATGTCTTAATGGGAAACCTTTAGGATACTTGCACCAGAAGTAAGAATTCTGTGATAACCTGTGGTTTAATTCTCTGGGAATATCCTTGTAGTTAATATACCCAAGGAAGCTACCAAAAGGAACCTACCATCAGGACCTCATGGCTATCTCACCCAAAAATAGATTTTTCGCTTCGCTCAAAATCCGTATATTGTAGTGTATTACAGGGCAATGTAACATAGGAAAACAACTACTTTTTCTTAGAGAAAAAATTACGCTCTCTTCGAAAATGACACTCGTTCCCGTCGCAAATGAATAGTTTCAGAAATATATATACATCTATATCCTACGATAATGGGGGACCCCCAGTGGGAACTCCGGGTTTTGGGTGGGGAAACATACTGGGGAAACGATATATAATCGTAAAACAAGCCTTTTCTTCTCTATACATTACCTTCTTGAATGTATTATATTCGGAGGAAAATAAAAAACAATATATCTGGATAAACTTTGGAGGTGCTGTTGCAAAGATTATTTCAAGAAAAAATACAGTAACCAGTGCTGCCAACGTCTGATGTATATCAAATGTTAGCATTCCATGCTAACATTAGCACCCGTATGTATGTACGTTCGTGCATACAAGTTTTTGACCTGCTCAAAAATCCCTACCCCTGCGCAAAAGCTTTTCCCCCTCCATTTACTCGTTTTAAAATCATCTCATTTTATATTTCCATTCAATATTATTTATCATACATTCCATTTTATCTTCCTATATTAGGTTTATTTCTTTTGTTATTTCCTTTTCACTCCCCGGTTTCACATAAATACTTGCTCTGGACTAGTTTCCCTATCCAGTTCATTCATGGTAAAATCATCTCGTTTTATAATCCCATTCAATATTATTTATCATACATTCCATTTTATCTTCCTATATTGTTTTTATTTCTTTTGTCATTTCCTTTTCACTCCCCAGTTTCACATAAATACTTTCTCTGGACTAGTTTCCCTATTTATTTCATTCATGTTTATCCTCTAGACTCCATTGTTTTTCCCTTAATTTAACCAATCACGAACTGATACGTATTCAAAGTTTACACAAAGGGGTTGTCAACTGGTATTTCCATACCGCCCTTCCTTTATCTCTTTGAGTGGTCTGTTCATACCCCTTTCACCAAATCCTTTTCCCTTGAAACTTTTGTCCTAGTAAGGTGTCCGTCATTTCAAGTGAGATTTATTTTTTCGTATTTTGCGATGAAGTTATAGAAACTTGTAACGGCTGCAGTATTCTGCACCTAATAGCATTTGCTAAATTCCATGGTGATTTTTATGATTCTTCAACCAATGCTGATAATTTCCTGAAAGCACACAACGTAATTCCTCAACTCTTACAGTGCCCCAAGTGCCTTCCCTTCTCTCTTAAACGAAAGTCATTCATGTGTTTTAATGGAATACCGAAACCAACATACCTAAAACCCCCCAAAAAAACGTTGTTGTGGTTATACCGTTACTTCTTATATAGGTACATTTTTGGGAAAAAGTCGTCTACCCCCATGGAAGATATTATCATTTGCAAACCACTTTTTACATAAACATTGTCCCCACAACCATCCTCATCCTAGTCATAGGAGTTAATCCGTCAGTCTCACCCTCCCGTGACCCGCAAGTTTCGACGTTTTTTTCATAAAGGTAAGTCATTCTCCAATAGTCATTATATGTGTTTTGTGACCGGGGAACTCCTAGGTTAGGTTAGGTGGGTTCGTGAGGTTCTGTGCCCTTTTTGTACATTTTATATATTGTGTAAAACTTATATGGAAAAATTATTTAAGATACGTATGGGAATATCTATCATTACTACTGCTAGTAATGTCACCGTACCGTTGATAACTCTGTGTATCATTCGTAACATGGAGAATTTTACCATTCTCAGTAAATACCTGAGGTTTGTGACCTGTCATACTACTAGGTTAGGTTAGGTGTGTTTGTTAGGTTCTGTGCCCTTTTTGTACTTTTTATATACTGTATTGAGTAAAACTTATATGGAAAAATTATTTAAAATACATAAGGAAATATCTAGCATTGCTATCGTTAGCAATGTCATCGTGCCGTTGGTAACTCTGTGTATCATATGTCAACGTTGGTAACACTGTGTATCATTGGTATGTTGCTAATGTTATCGTTCGCAGTAAGGGAAGTGACACCGTTGAACAAGTGCTTATATTTAAGTATTTTAATACAACCTATATGACAACAGTAATTATATTTAACCATTTTAACAGAAAATATATGTTTTCGTGTAGGTAATAA
Source organism: Palaemon carinicauda (assembly GCF_036898095.1). Classification (NCBI taxonomy): domain Eukaryota; kingdom Metazoa; phylum Arthropoda; class Malacostraca; order Decapoda; family Palaemonidae; genus Palaemon; species Palaemon carinicauda. The sequence goes on from NC_090737.1 coordinate 52,989,727, forward strand.
CGTGATTACAGTGAGCCCTCGCTACTTCGCGGTTCGACTACAGTATAGCGGATTCACGACTTCGCAGATTTTTTTCATAACGCATGTATATACATATATCGCGGATTTTCCGGAAATTTCGAAAATAGCCGCGATATATGAAGACCCCAAGTATTTCGTTAATTCCATTAATAATTAGTAATAACTGCTCTTACTGAAGGTTCATTGCATTACATATGACATATAATTCAGTACAGAAAGAAATAAAATACAAAAAGAGAATGTGATCATACGATAATTCAGTATACGTAGTAAAATTAAATCGAACATGAAACGCAAATCAGATGCAGTCTGACTTTGTCATATTTGAATGGTGTAAGGCTGCTGATGGCTACTACTACAAATGTAATGGATGTGCATCTTTTCCATGAATCTTTTGTATGTATACGTACGTAGTACTGCATCCAATAATATTCTTTGTTGCAAAAATCACATCTCGAATAAGCGTACATATCCTACAACAAAACAAGCGTAAAATAGCGTACGTAAAGCATACTGTATATAGTACCTTGTATTTGAATTTGTAACTACTACGTAGCATGTAAGACGGACTGTGATTGGTTCTAGTGCTGATAGATGACGAATCAGCTCCAAAGTTTTGTAATCTAGCCTGTGATTGGTGTTTTGACTGCTTCTCTGATCCGCAGCATCTTTTCGCGGCCACTTTGTTTGCCGCCCTCTCGCCTGGTAGATGCTGCTACATTACTGTGTAACTTTAATCTGTGCTGTGCAGGACTGTTTGAAGTTGAACTTTTTGTTGAACTTTCTGTTCAACCCCTACAATGGCTCCCAAGCGTTCTGCTTCTACTGAGGCTGGTAGTGAGCCTAAACGCCACCGAAAAATGATGACGATTGCTGAGAAGGGGACACTTCTCGATATGTTGAAAGAAGGCAGAAGTTACGCGGCCGCAGCCCGCCATTTTGGAGTGAATGAATCAACTGTTCGCTATATTAAGAAGGACGAGGCAAACATTAGAAAGACGGCTGCCATCACCTTTAGCAGGTCAGCGAAGCGAGTTGTTACCGCTCGTAATAAAACGATCGTCCGTATGGAAGGTGCTTTAGCAGTCTGGATTGCCAACTGCCGAAGAAGAACATAGCCTTGGATAGGAACACCATCCGAACCAAGGCTTTGGGTTTGTATGAGAATTTTGTGGCAAAGGAACCTCAAGACGACGATGGCAACGATGCTGAAGAAGACGAAGATGATGTACTAGATAAACCTCAAGCAGGGACATCCACTGATTCCCAGCCTCAGAAACAACGTTTTTCCGCCAGCAAAGGATGGTTCGCGAAGTTTCAGAAACGCTTCGGCCTGAAAAGCATTTCCCTGCATGGCGAGGCTGCTTCCGCTGACACTACCACTGCTGAAACTTACGCGAATGAGATATTTAAGAACATTATCACTGAAGGTGGATACAAGCCCAAACAAGTGTTTAATATGGATGAGACCGCCTTGTTTTGGAAGACAATGCCGTCGCGAACTTTCCTGTTCAAAGAAGAAGCCAAAGCCTCTGGCTTTAAACCATTCAAAGATCGTGTTACCTTCGTGATGTGTGGCAATGCTGCTGGATTTTTGCTAAAGCCGGGACTTATTTACAAATCAAAAAACCCTAGCGCTTTGAAAAACAAAAATAAGAATCTCCTTCCCGTGTACTGGATGCAAAATCCAAAAGCATGGATTACGAAGATGCTGACCTCCAACTGGTTCCACCAGTGTTTTATCCTGCAAGTCAGTAAATATCTCTTAGAGAAGGGCTTACCATTTAAGATCCTTCTCCTTATGGATAACGCTGGTGGACACGCAACTGATCTGTCGCATGAGGGCATTCAGGTTGAGTTCCTGCCACCCAACACAACGTCATTAATTCAACCGATGGACCAGGGAGTTATCAGGGAGTTCAAGGCCCTCTACACGAAGAATACCTTGGCGGACCTCGTTGCGTGTGTGGATGCTGCCCAAGATGATGAGGATGAAACATTCAATTTGAAGGCGTACTGGCGGAAGTACACAATAGTCACATGCCTGCAGAACATCCAGAAGGCACTGAAAGAAATGAAACCTGCTACTGTTAATGCGAGCTGGAAGAAGTTGTGGCCCCAGATTGTTTACGATGACGAAGGATTTACACCTGCTGAGATTCAACACTGCAATACGGAAATCTGGGCAGTTGACTGCGATAATTGGAGGTGACGGGTTTGGCGACATGACGACTGAAGACCTCGACGAGTTGTTGGACTGCCATTCCCAGCCGCTAACTGACGCAGACCTCGAAGACCTGACGAAATCAGCCAGTGAAGAAGACAGTGAAACACAGGAAGAGACCCAAGAAAATGTCGAAGAAACGGGCTTAACATTAGAACGGCTTGCCAAGCTCTGCAACCTTGCGAAGGAGTTGAGATAATTGTCGCAAGAGTGGGACGAGGATATGGTTCGTTCTATGCAATTCTGCAACAAAATCGATGAAGACATGACTCCCTGCAGGATGCTCTTCGAGCGAAAAAAGAAGCAGCGGCAGCAACTTCCGATCACAATGTTCTTCCAGCCTCGCAAAAAAGTGTCAGTTCCTCCTGCTACTATGCCTTCGGAAGAAATTGAAGAAGTGTCCCAAGTTGAAGAGGTGTCCCAGGAAAAGACACCTCCGTCTGAAGAGACGTAAAATACTATCATTGGCTGCACAGTACAAGACATCATCAGCTTCATCATCATCATTTCTACTGTGCAGCAAATTCATCGCCATCATCATTCAAGTTTTTCTTCAACTTCTTTCGTGGTGAGTACAGTAACAATCTTTATTTTTCTTATACTACATTAATATTCTAATACAGTATTTTAATATTTGTGCCTGTTTTAATTTAGGGTACTGTAGTACATGCATTAAGTGTTCTGTACATTAAGGGTAGTTTGTTAACAGTACTACGTGAAGGGAAGGTTTTAAAAGTCTGAATATACATGTTATAACCTATCATATTATTTTGTTTATTACATTTAAAACAACTCTCTCTCTCTCTCTCTCTCTCTCTCTCTCTCTCTCTCTCTCTCTCTCTCTCTCTCTCTCTCTCTTGTAAATTATCATTTGGTCATTAGCGGCAGTTTGTTATTGTTGATTAAACGCCAAAAAAAAAAGAAAAAAAATTGTTTTCCTGCTTTGCTACGTATGTAGGATTTTATATAGATACGGTAAATAATAATTGTAATAAAATATTTACTAAAAGCTTTTAATATCATTATTTATCACTTTCATCAGGCGCGTTTAATGCCTTCGTTTGTTTATTACGATCACAGATGGAGCGTACAGTAAACGAATGGAAGGTTTCCGTTTCAGGCGGCGTCATAAAGAAAAACATTATATAAATGGTATTCATTTAATTTATTTGGAAGTCCCATTGGTAATAACAAAATCAACATATAATCAATATAATCGATGCAAAAACTTACCTAAACACAGATGTGTAAATGCGTTTGTTTCTTCATTATGATCAGAGATAAACGTTAACAAAACATTGATTGTTATTTTTTATTGTGCTTTTTGGCGTGTTTAGGAAACGCATGATATAAAATCGCCTTTAATATTTGTGCCTGTTTTAGTTTAGGATACTGTAGTACATGCATTAAGTGTTCTGTACATAAAGGGTAGTTTGTTAACAGTACTACGTAAAGGGAAGGTTTTAAAAGTCTGAATATACATGTTAAATAAATACGTAAATATGGTGTCCCTACTTCGCGGATTTTCAGCTATCGCGGTCTGGTTTGGAACCTATCTACCGTGATAAACGAGGGTTCACTGTAACCGGTTTTCACCTTCATTTCATCTGTAATAACAGCAACCAATACAGCAACTTAAAGTTATCCGAATTGGTTGATCTGTTTGTTGGTCAAATCACGTTTTTTGGGCTCAAGCCATGACGTCCTGATGGAAGGTTCCTTCAGTAGCTTCCTAGGGTATATTTAACTACAGTGGATATTCCCAGAGAATTAAACTAAAGGTTATCACAGAATTCTAACTTCTGGTGCGAGTACCCTAAAGGTTTCCCCCTAGGATATCGTATATCAACAGGGGACGCATGTATTAACACGCCACATAGCTATCTGCAGACCTTATAGAGTTAACACTTCGATACGGAAAGGTGGAGAATAACTGGGGAGCCGTTCCACAGTTACACTCATCCGTGGCTGCTTTTGCTACTCGAGACGTAAACAAACGGGTGCCATTGCTAAATGACGTCACGTCCGTCCTCATCCTTTTTGCCTGTAGCTCCTTGCTTAAGTCAGATTTTCCCTAAGTGCTTTTTTCATCAGCTTACATCGCCGTTATGTCGCTACCTTCCGCCTCGCCTTCTTCTGGAAAGTTGAGTACCAGGTCCCAGTATTGTTTAAATAAGCTCTAGCCGTAAAGTAACTTCTACTTTTAGTAAAATATTGAATTTTGTGGCAGAGCTGTGCCGATACCGGACGCGCCATTTTATGGCGTCGCTGTTCATGTTGCATGCTTTATTTAGTTAGCTAGAACAGCCCTCTCCGGTCTTTTAACTAATTAATATTATTAGTTATTTAGTCTTCATAGCTAGGAAATACTTATATCGTGTATTAGCGCTCATCAGACTCGGTCGCCGTTCGACCCCATACTAGATCGCTAGCTTAGCCCCTAGGCTGGACAGCCTAGTGCTTGTTTTCATGCATGATATATACCAGTGTTCCTAGGTTAAATTATGAAGATTGTGGCATTATTAAACATACTATTGACTGTGATGTAAGTGTTTTCGCCTTCGGGGACCATATAGGGGACTGTGTTGATTGTGTATCATTCCATCCTAACCTAATGTAGGAACCCCTATATGCTCCCTATCCCCCTGCCTGCGGGCATTCCCTCTGTGTAGTCTTGCTTTCCCTTCTATATAGGAGAATCTTGTCTACAAACAGAGTATTTATCGCTTCTCTGCCTACCCTAAGGGAATGACCCTCCCTTAGGGTCGTGACCGAGAGATAAGGAAGGGCTCTGCCCTTCCTCAATTGCACCTGGTTGGGTTACTCCTTCCTCCCTGCAACTAGCGATGTGTCTTTCAAGCTTTCCTAGCCTAGGAGTTAGCCCTCCTTCTCTAGGTTAAACTCTGGGGGTTGACTCTGCCCTATTATAGTTTGAGACGGTACTTCTTCACCGTTCTCATTCTGGGCTACCTACCCTAGGTTAGGGAGCGTTCTCCCTTACCTTGGTGGCCGTTCTCATACAGAGTCTCCTCTATAGAAAGACCTATTCTTCCCCCCTCCCCTCCTATCCCTTTGGTGTAGGCTTGCCTACACACATCTGTCCTTAGTCCTACAACTCCTCCCTTGGGTGGAGTGGTAGAGCTAGTTGTTCTCCTGCTGAGCTGGCAGCTCTGGTACACATACCCTTCATAGCGTTCTATGGGGGTGGGTGCAGGCGGCGGTCCTGCTGGTGGGATATTTCCCCCTCTTGAGTGCCCTCTAACCCTCCCTTGGGTTACCCCAGGCACCCGGCCTACTGCCGGTTCTCTGCCGCCGGATGCTAGGAGTATCCACTCCTATCATGAGTGCACTCTCTCCGGAGGGATGCCGGAGGGGTATGGGATCTTACCCCTTCCATCCCTCCTTACCTTTCTCTCTATCCTGGTGCCGGTCCCTTGCCGTCTCTACTGCCGGCGATAGCCGCCACTACCTCAGGTGACAATCTTTCATAAGATACCTCCCCCCTCTAAGACGTCAGCCTTCCGTGTGCCGGAGGCTGCCGCCTTCCGTCGACATACAGCCGACGTCCCACCCCTTATTTTACCTAGTAACTGCCGGCCGACTTTCGGAGTCGGCCACCGGCATGCCGGCAATCTAAGTATACAACCATATACATTTATATCTTATGAATTGATCCAAAGCTCACCATGCCGTCAGCCTTCGGCTGCCGGAGCCGCCGCCCCCTGCCGACGACCCGCCGCTGTGCCGGGGGTCGCCTCGATGGCATTATCCTTTAGATACTCAGTGTGTCTGTCTTGATGCCCTCCACCCTGCAGGACCGGCTTCCGGTGTTCCGTCGGTCTGCCGGCACCCTCCTGAGACGTTAAGGGACATGCACCCCTTCCATGCCTTCCGGCAACATGCCGACAGTCAATATACTGCAGCCAGATGGCTTGGCCACTTCTATATAGGTATTGTCTTACCATCCAAGATTGTGGCTATGCTGTTTGATTGCACATTACAATATTACAGCATACTCTGTGTATCTTAGTGCAGTCGATTGCCGGAACCTACATTTAATAAGGGGTTTCTCCTATACCCCTTCTCCTCCAGGGATCTGAGTGGTCTCAGACCCTGCTACACTCTGCGGGCAATTTCTGTTAGAAGCTTAGCTCGGCTCATCCATATGGATTCCCTCATTGTGACCTTCGGTCACAAAAGAAATTGCCTAAAGATAAGGTTACGGTAACCGACTGGGCAGGATTCATAAGTATGTGTCTATCTACTTCCTTTCCTGCTCATTATTCTGAAGCATTAAAATGCCTTATAATTGATTTAATCTTAAAAAATTTAGATTAAGATATCTTAATTTTAGAGTAATGTAAGTCATTCTTATGCCTTCCATGTACTCATGATCTCTTTCTTTTACAGGAGGAGTATATGAAGTGTGAGAGCAACTTCTGCGAGGTGAAGTGCCCGGACTTCTACGGGCACAAGGCGTGCTGGACCCACGCCCCCTGCGCCGCCAAGAAAGGCGACCTAAAGTATTTGGACCCGCAGAACTGCACAGTCTGTAAGAGTCGTTTGGTCGAGGCGTTCGACGATAATCCTTCTGCGGAGGCAAGGGACAACGCTAGAGAGAAGCTACGCAAATGGGTGCGTGGCTTCCAGAAGAATGCCACCGAACCGTATCTTCACAACGAAGACTTGAGGGCCTTGCTTTTCCCAAAGGCATCCATAGACTCTGTGGTCCCTCGTGATCAGATCCCCACCGTCCAGATCGTGGTGGAAACTGATGTTGTCATGGCCCAGTCCATGCATGAGTGCCATCTAAATTCCGACAACGTGGAACTTATGTCGGAAGTGTCGGAAGAAACGGAGAAGAACCTCATGGGCGAGGAACTCGACTACGAGGAAGATCAGGTGGAATACCTGATTCGGTGACTGAGGTCGCTCCTGCTCCTACTCCCGCAGCAACTCCTGCACCATCCGAGGAATCTGTTCCTTCGACTTCTGCCACCCCGGACCCTCTTCCATCGGCCACTCAAGAGGTCTTCAAGATGCTTGAAGCCCTCGTGGAAAGAAAGCTACGAGAAACTCAGGAGCAATTCCGGACGACTCTCGTTAGCCTTAAGCATCCAAAAAGGATTTCGGTTAAGGACCTCCCTACTTGCTCAGAAGCTAACCCATAGGGATATGCCGAGCATATGCCAATTACAACTGGCAAAATCTATATCAGTGAAAGGGTTGGCTCTATCTTGCCGGAAGAAGTGGAGTTCTTCCCGAATTTCGAAGCTTATCCGGACTGTTACGTCCGGCTTAGGTCCGAACCCGCCTCAAAGAAGGAGACCGAACCGAAGGAGGTTATCGTGTTCGATCTCGCGAAGGCCCAAGCTATGTTAGCCCAGGCGGTGAAGAGTAGGGGTTTCACCAACTCCAAGATGCCGGCGCTTAGCAAGAAGCATCCAACCTTCGTTGCGCCATATGCCGCAACCTTCCCCTTCATCGAAAAGGCCTTCACAGCGATCTTAAAGGCAGTGGAGGAAGGGAAACCTTGCCCTGCACTGGAGGAGTGCAGACCCTTCTCCATTACTGTTCCTTCCGATGATAGGCACTGGAAAGACGTCCAGTCAACCTTCACGGTAGGGAAACTAGAGCCTGACGTAGCCGGTCATCAATTTAATGAGGACCTCCCAAGGCTAAATGATCACCTCCTTCGTAGGGAACAGGATACAAAGGAGAGGCTTGCCGTGTCGATGTCCCACCAGGTACAGCTTGAACTTATGGCCGGGGATACTAGAATCCTGGACTTTTATATGGTCCTAGCCAAATCACACTTGGCAACGGTGACAAAGGACCTATATAGCTTCACTAGGGCTCGCAGAGCCTGTCGTGAATTTGTGTTCGCCAACGCAATGGTGAAACACGAACCCCGGAGGCTGATTTCCTCCAATATCTGTGGCAAGTATCTCTTCCCATCTTCTTTGGTGAAAGATATTGTAGACAAAGCCGCCACGGAGAATAGGAACCTTCTCCACAAGTGGGGCATGTCAAGAAAGAGGAAATCCTCTCAGGATGATGGCCCTCAGCCTAAGAGGAAAACTCAGAAGCCGAAACCCCAGCAACGTCAACAGAGACGACAGTTTCCGGGTCCCGCTACTCCCCATGTGGCCACACAGCAACAACAGACCTTTCAGTTGGTCCCCCAACCGGTGGTGTCGCAGTCACCGGTCTTCACCCCTGCGTATGAGCAACACTCTACTACCTTTTGTCCCAGAGATAGGGTCTCAAGCAGAGGCTCCAGTAGAGATTCGTCTCGCCGTCCCTCCAGAGGCAGAGGAAGAAGGGGAGCTAGCGGCCGAGGTGGCAAATCCTCGGGACACCAGAAGCAACTCCAGGATCGTTGGACCTTCGATCCCTGGGCACACAGCATCGTCAAGAAGGGACTAGGCTGGAGCTGGACTCAACCACCCCCAGCCTTCCAGCAATTCTTCCAACAGTCAACCCCCCTCCTGGAAAAATATGTCCTAGAAATCTTGAACAAGAAGGTGATAAGAGGGTAAAGTCAACCAGGTTCCAAGGGAGACTATTTTGCGTTCCCAAGAAGGACTCCGACAAACTCAGAGTCATTCTAGACTTATCCCCTCTCAACAAGTTCATTGCGAACAACAAATTCAAGATGCTGACTCTGCAACAAATAAAGACCCTTCTGCCTCAAAGGGCCTACACGGTCTCCATAGACCTGGCAGATGCCTACTGGCACGTTCCAATGAATCATTACGCTTCCTCCTACCTAGGATTTCGACTCCAAAAGAAAAGTTACGCCTTCAGGGCCATGCCCTTCGGGCTCAACGTGGCTCCACGGATCTTCACCAAGCTGGCAGATGCAATCGTCCAACAGCTCCGTCTTCAGGGCGTCCAAGTGATGGCCTACCTAGACAACTGGTTAGTCTGGGCAACATCGCCCGAAGATTGTGTAAGAGCCTGCAACAAAGTTACCCAGTTCCTAGAGCATCTGGGATTCAAGATAGACGCCGAGAAATCTCACCTCTCTAGCAGCTCAGAAGTTCCAATGGTTGAATCCATTGGAATCTTCAGTCACACCGCCTTTCCATCCCACAAAAGAAAAGGAAGGAAATAGCAGGGTCTCTCAGAGGACTTCTAAAATCCAAACGGATCTCAAGACGACAGCAGGAACAAGTCCTCGGCTCTCTACAGTTCGCCTCTGTGACAAACCCAGTGCTTCACGCACAGCTAAAGGATTCCGCGGGAGTCTGGAGACGTTCTGCATCCATCGCTCGAAGAGACCTCAAGACACAGCTTCTAAACAGACTTCTCTCACTTTTAAAGCCGTGGTCGGAAGAAAGGGCCCTGAAAAGGTCCATTCCTCTTCAACACCCGCCTCCATCGATCAACATCCACACGGACGCTTCACTGGAGGGTTGGGGAGGTCACTCCCACCAATGACAGGTTCAAGGAACATGGTCTCCCCTATTCAAGACGTTTCACATCAACATCTTGGAGGCCATGGCAGTTCTTCTCACCCTGAAGAAACTCTCCCCGCCTCCCTTGATCCACATCCGTCTGACTCTGGACAACTTGGTGGTAGTCAGATGTCTCAATCGTCAGGGCTTGAGGTCGCCCCAGATAAATCAGGTACTTCTTCCGATCTTTCGTTTGGCAGAAAAGAAGAAATGGCACCTGTCTGCAGTTCACCTACAAGGATTCCGCAACGTGACGGCGGACGCTCTATCAAGGACAAGCCCAATAGAGTCGGAATGGTCTCTAGACGCAAGGTCATTCTCCTTCATCTCTCACCAAGTCCCGGAACTTCAGATCGATCTCTTCGCGACGAGCGACAACAATCAACTTCCTCGATATGTGGCCCCGTACAAGGACCCCAAGGCAGAAGCAGTGGATGCTATGTCACTGGATTGGAACATATGGTCCAGGATATACCTGTTCCCTCCCACCAACCTTCTGCTGAAAGTCCTCTCCAAACTGAGAACCTTCAAAGGGACAGCGGCCCTAGTGGCTCCCAAGTGGCCCCGGAGCAATTGGTACCCTCTGGTCCTGGAGCTGCAGCCCACGCTGATCCCCCTACCGGGCCCAGTTCTCTCTCAACAAGTACAGAAGTCAACTGTCTTCGCTTCATCGCTGAAAGTCAGGGACCTTCATCTCATGATTTTCTCTCCTTGGCCGCAAAGAAAAGGTTTGGAATCTCGAAAAAAAGTTTAGACTTCCTCGAGGAATACAAGACTGAATCCACAAGACGGGCATTACGAATCTTCTTGGAGAAAGTGGGTCTCTTTCGTCAAGGCAAAAAATCCTGCGGAAATCACCATTGATTTTTGTATGTCCTTCTTCATTCACCTTCATGGACAAGGCTTAGCAGCCAACACAATTTCCACCTGCAAATTGGCTTTGACTAGACCACTCCTGTATGCCTTCCAGATTGATTTGTCCAGTGATATCTTCAATAAATTACCAAAGCCATGCACTAGACTACGCCCAGCACCTCCGCCAAAACCTATCTCCTGGTCCCTGGACAAGGTGCTCCATTTTGCCTCTAACCTGGACAACAATTCGTGCCCTCTAAAAGATTTGACTCAAAAAGTTATCTTCGTTTCTGCTCTGGCCTCGGGAGCCCGAGTCAGTGAAATAGTGGCATTATCAAGAGAAAAGGGTCATATTCTATTCGCAGATACAGGAGAGCTTACCCTCTTCCCTGATCCAACATTTCTCGCTAAGAATGAACTACCCACCAAGAGATGGGGCCCTTGGAGAATCTGCCCCCTGAAGGAAGATGTCTCTATGCCCAGTGGAGAGTCTTAAGATCTATCTTCGAAGAACTTCAGACTTCGGTCGAGGACCACTCTTCAAAGGTGAAACATTGGGTAGCGACCTGTCACTGAAACAACTAAGAGCGAAAATCACCTACTTCATTCGCAGAGCGGATCCTGACAGTACACCCGCAGGTCATGATCCTAGAAAAGTCGCGTCTTCTCTGAACTTCTTCCAGAGTATGGATTTCGAAAGCCTCAAGAGCTTCACAGGATGGAAATCGTTGCGCGTTTTCTTCAAGCACTATGCAAAGCAAGTGCACGAAGTTAAACATTTCGTGGTAGCCGCAGGTAGTGTTATGAAACCTGCTGTTTAACTCTGCTAGCAGGACTTTACTCCTACCAGTGATACATAGTGATTTCATGGACACTTAGTGTTTCTCAAAGACTGTTCTTACCAAGGTGAAATGTCATAGACTTTACATGAGTGCCACATGCACTTGGGCATGATGTGTTTTCTTTGAAAAAGACTGACGTTCCTCTGGAACTTGTGTTTCTAAAAGGTAAATATTTCTTTTCAGATTCAAGATTGAAGTCTTTATTTTCTATGTACATTATTCTTTATTATTGTAAATAAACTTTACATTTATTATTGTAATTACTACCACAATAATCTGCAATCTTTGAAATAAAATGTCTATTTTATTACACGTGCGTCTCTCTCCGCTCCTATTCTTTATTAAGAAATATACGATTGTTATAGTTTCATTTACCCCTTTGTCTCTAAAGGAGAAGAATAATATATGTAATTGTATTATATTCTCACTCATGCTTTGATAATATTCCTACTTGAATATTAACCTTTGTCCTGCCTCCGAGACCAGATTGATCTCTCCTCCAGGGAGTGTAGTAAATGTTATTTACTTAATTATGCTTGATAATATTCCTACCCGAATATTAACCTTATATCCTTGTCTCCGAGTCCAGCACGAACTCTCCGCAAGGGGAGTAGCTCTTCAATGATCGCTTCGAGATGTTAATATTGTCCACCAGGACTTCTCTGCCAGGGGGCATGAAGCTAGTTCTTCACGGAATCTCTAGTAAGGACATGTTACGTGCCTCTATTCGAAGCCCTTGGCACTTGCATAAAAAAAGGGAAAAAATTCCACGATACATTAATTCTCTGGTACACTTCCATCAGGACGTCATGGCTTGAGCCCAAAAAACGGATTTTGAGCGAAGCAAAACATCTATTTTTGGGTGAGATAGCCATGACGTCCTGATGGACCCTCCCGTCTATCCTAGTCCAGCCTTTCAGGCCCCGCCCTGACTTGATGTATCATGGAGATTAGCAAAAGCTAGGCTCAGGATGAGAACGGACGTGACGTCATTTAGCAATGGCGCCCGTTTGTTTACGTCTCGAGTACCAAAAGCAGCCACGGATGAGTGTAACTGTGGAACGGCTCCCCAGTTATTCTCCACCTTTCCATATCGAAGTGTTAACTCTATATGGGGTGCAGATAGCTATGTGGCGTGTTAATACATGCGTCCCTGTTGATATACAATATCCTAGAGGGAAACCTTTAGGGTACTCGCACCAGAAGTTAGAATTCTGTGATAACCTTTAGTTTAATTCTCTGGGAATATCCACTGTAGTTAAATATACCCTAGGAAGCTACTGAAGGAACCTTCCATCAGGACGTCATGGGTATCTCACCCAAAAATAGATTTTTCGCTTCGCTCAAAATCCGTTATTTACTATAGGAAAACATATTTTCTGTTCGAAATCACACCCTGTAATACAATACAAGTTTACCTATATATATATATATATATATATATATATATATATATATATATATATATATATATATATATATATATATATATTGACCAAGCATTTATGTGCGGTGAAAATAAGTGTAATATGAAAGAAAACGGGGTTTTTCAGTAGGTATAAGCGTTTTTTTAGTAAGAAAGCTTCTCCCGTCCTTAACTATAATAGAGCCCACTCCCCATATGGTTCCCTTATTTGGTCTCCTTCTGCCTCCTTACTTAGTCGTTTATCTTTCGATGTTATGAATAAGCATCACCATTTCATTCTCTATTCTACTTTCAACTGGCCAATGGCCATATTTCTGATTCTGCTGTTAGCCCCAGTAATGTGCGGTATTATCTGTTCAAAATTTTGTACAGTATATTCTAAATTTTCAATTTCTTTTGATGCACCTCATGTATCAGTATTTTTCTATTAATTCATACTCTTCTTTATGGTTAAATTCTATTAATTCATACTCTTCTTTATGGTTAAATTCTATTAATTCATACCGTTATTCGTAAAGTAGACCCAGATAGGTTGGTAACATGTTCTAACTTACCTTTCAGAATTTTATACCAGTTATTCTTTCCTTTCTTCTCATATACCCCATGTATCGATATCTGATAATTCACATCAATGCTTTTCCAGAGGTAACCACAATGGACAATATTATCCGATGTTGTTCCCCCCCAAAATTTGGTAGGTTTATTTAGGTTTAGGATGATCTTGCGTTATCATATCACTATTTGGTTTAACTGGTAAGTTTATATATATCGAAACCTAATAATTTTATATAAATAATTTTAAATAATTGTTTTGAATTTTTCCAATATCATGGTTTCGATTTTTTTAATATTATATTTACCAATAAATATATATAAAAAAATAGTTCAATACACAAATTTTGTTTATTTCACACCCATTAGTGATTCCCTCTGAGAAAATGAACGATTCAACGTCGATGAATTCAATATTTTATAAATACCAATTAAAACTGTTTGGTCCAATACATAAAAGCTGTATCGATTTCATGTTTTTCAGATCGTTATAATTGATACTTAATAATGTGAAAGTTATTTTTTAATAGATTTTATGAAAAAACTAAATATTCAGTAGATAACTCATCAAAGTAACATTTCATAACTACTACCTGCCTTTGAGCTATAAACTGGATTGTATCCAGGGGCACTCTTCCTTTCCCCATATTCCCCACTTCCCTATTCTTCTTATTATTATTGGGTGAGATAGCCATGGAAGGTTCCTTTAGGTAGATTTCTAAGGGATATTTGCTACAGTGATACTTCCAGAGAATAAACCGTAGATCTCCAGAATTCTCACTCCTGGCACAAGTATCCTTAATATATCTTTAAGGGTATCGCATAAAATCAGGGGACGTATTTATTGATACGACACAGCAATCTTCACCCAAAAAGATTTAACTCTTTGAGGGGGAAGAGTGGTGAACGAAAGGGGAGCCGTTATGAAGGTTCCCGGTGGACCCCTCCCTGTACTACTATGGCCCATCATTCCTTGTATTTAAGCAGGAATAGCTACAGAAAGAGTAGTTTCGGTTGGGGTAATTTTAAGAAAGAAAGGTGGGACCATTATGACGACATGGCTATCTCGCTCAAGATAGTTTTTTTGCTTTGCTCGGAATCCATTTTTTTGGGCTCGGCCGTGTCATCCTGATGGAAGCTTACCAGAGAATTAACTTGAAAGATCTATATCTGTAGGTTTGTACAAGTACCTTCACTTTGAATGAGTTCCTTATATGGTCTCGTAGACATTTATATATGACATTACCGTTATTTGTCATATCCGCTAAGTTTGGAACTAACTTAGGGCTTCCTGCCCCCTGCAGGGAAATTCTCGACTTCGACTATATGGATTCAATGTTTGCATTTCCGTAGGAACACGAGGGAAACTTCTTTCGAGGTTACCTGGTTGTTCTTTGGAAATCATACTAATAAGGTATCTATTTAAGGAAAAATAGGAAGGCTCTGGAATCTTTTATTTTGTTTCTAAGGATAAAAGAATACGCAGATACATTTTTTGTTTTTTTATTTTCATAACCAAAACAAAATGATATATATATATATATATATATATATATATATATATATATATATATATATATATATATATATATATATATATATATATATATATTATAACCTGTAAGGGAAGAATATACATATATTAATTCATTTGTTAAAATGCCACTCAATAATATGAACTTAATTTGTTTAGTTTCACTTAGATGTTGGATATGCTTCAACACTGTGTACAAATGTTCACACGTCACTGGTGTTGTTGGTTAGATTCTGCACTTATATGGAACAGTCCATAAATCACCATAGTGATTTTTACTAGAAGGTATTACACTCGAGGGTGCTAACCCCTATTCACCCGATACACTGTTGAGTCCCAAAACAGTCCACTGTTCATCGCAGCACTAGACAACAGGTTTTATGACACTACTTGCCACAAAGTGTTTTATCTCGTGCACTTGCTTCGCACAATGTTTATAGAAGTCCATATATTGAAAGAAGTTAAACGAAGAAGCAACTTTTCTTGGATTGTGACCTGCAGGTGTACTGTCAGGATCCGCTCTGTGAATAAAGTAGGTGAGTTTTGCCCTCAGTTGTTTTAGGGATAAATTTGATCCTGAGGTTTCACCTCGGAGGATCCATCCCTCCTTGAAGTCTGAAGTTCTTCGAAGATAGACCTTTAGACACTCTACTGGACATAGACATCTTCCTTCAGAGGGCAGATTCTCCAAGGACCCCACCTTTTGGTGGGATTAGGATTAGGAAAAAGGTTCAGCTCTCCCATTTCTGTTAACTGAATATTGCCTTCATTCTTGGATAAGGCCACTATTTCACTAACTCTAGCCCCTGAGGCTATAGCAAACAGAAATATCACTTTCTGTGTTAGAGCCTTTAGGGTGCAATCCTCATTGTTCATATTCGAAGCGTAGTGCAAGACTTTGTCTAATGACCACAATATGGGCTTTGGAGGCATTGCTGGTTTGAGTCTAGCGCATGCTTTCGGTATCTTATTGATTTCACTTGATAGGTTCACCTAAAAGGTATAAAGAAGAGGTCTAGTCAAAGCCAACTTACACGCAGTTATTTTGGTGGAAGCTAGGCCTTGTTCTTGTAGGTGAATGAAGAAGGAGAGACAGATATCTATTGATATTTCTGTTGGTTTCCTTGCTTTCACGAAGGAAACCCACTTCTTCCAAGATGATTCATATTGTCTCCTAGTTGAACTTGACTTGTATTCTTCTATAAAGTCGATCTTGTCCCTTGAGATCCCAAACCTTTTTTGGCTGCTAGGGCGAGAAAATCATGAGATGTAGGTTGTTGGTTCTCGAGGATGAAGCGTAGACAGTTGACTTCTGAACCAGTTGGTATAATACTGGGTTTGGCAGAGGAAACAGCTTTTTCCATTCTACAACTAAAGGGAACCAATTGCTTCTGGGCCATTTGTGGGTCACTACTGCTGCTGTTCCTCTGAAAATTCTTAGCTTGTTGAGGACCTTCAGCAGGAGATTGGTTGGTGGTAACAGATAGATTCAATTCCATCTGTTCAAGTCGAGAGACATGGCGTCTGTCGCTTCCGCTTGAGGGTCCTCGTAAGGGGCTACTTATCGAGGTAGTTTCTTGTTTTCGCTCATTGCAAAGAGGTCGATCTGCAGTTCTGGGACTTTTTCCAAGATGAAGGAGAATGAGTCTGCGTCTAGCGACCATTCTGTCTCTATCGCCTTTCGCCTGGATAGAGCATCCGCCGTCACATTGCGGAACCCTTGCAGGTGGACTGCTGATAAGTGCCATCTTCTCTTCCTTGCCAGGCTGAAGATGGCTAGCATCACGTGATTGATGTGAGGTGATCTCGAGTCTTGTCGGTTTAGACATCTTACTATTACCTCATTGTCCAAGACCAGTCTGATGTGGACTGATCCGCGAGGGGATAGTTTCTTCAACGTTACGAAGACTGCCATAGCCTCCAAGATGTTGGTGTGTAAGGCTTTGAACTGGTGCGGCCAATTCCCCTGCACTTTCCTTTATTGGGAATGGCCTCCCCATCCTTCCAGGGAGGCATATTAGTCCAGCCATTTTCCGTAAAAATATGGAGGAATCGTTCAAATTCGGTTAAAAGCACAAAATTTTGCACAAAGTTAGCTTTTGATGTACCTTTTGAAATGTGATAGAGACCCATTTGATATCTTTCCAATATGACCGTTTTTTTTTTCAAGATGGCCGCCAAAATTGAGGAAAATGCTGCTATTCGAAGGATTTTCATCGTATAGTTACAATTTTGGAATCTCTACCTATATTTTCAAGAATGTTCTAAACAATGAGAATAAAAATAAGCACAGGAGAACAGTATTTTACCAGCAAATGCCCATTTGAATTTTGAAATAAGTCAAACATATTGATAAATTGCTCTAAATGTTGTTATCTGTCTCAAATGGCTCTAAAGCTCCATATATAATGTGCTCAAAAAGTATAAACTGATGCTACATTAGTATTTTATAAATGAAATCATTAACCACAATAACATCTATAATTATGTTGTCATAATGTATGCATTGTTGTCATAATGCATGCAGTTCATTAACTGCCCTACTGTTTTTAGTTCATTCTATACTCACCAGGAATTGTTTATATTTTTTGTCATTCACCAGGGGAGCTTTATGTTACTGAGCACATGGCCTCACAAGGTACTGAAGATTCCTTCCTGAAGGCTGCACATATAATGAGAACGAGGCATGCCCACCAGGTGACCACAGGGAGCTTGTACATTCTCATGGATAGAGCCTACGAGCGTCACCAAACAGAAGACCACACCACAGATCCTCTAAGCTTTGAGCAATGGAGAGTGAAAATGGAAAATGCATTCCCTATGTTTAACTTCTCGTCCATCACACTTGACCTAGAACTAGCTTTGATGTGTTCCTCCAATCACTGCAACAAGGCAACTTCAATCTGTACAAGGCTGCACTCACAAAGCTGGCCCCATGGTTATTTGCACTTGACCACTCAAATTATGCTCGTTGGGTTGCAGTGCATATTAGAGATATGGCTTCCCTAGATTTGATGCATCCTGAGGTTACTGCTGAATTCTCAGAGGGAAAGTTTGTTGTTCACAAAACAAAACACTCATTTTCAGGTATCCCATTAGACCAAGGTCACGAACAGAACTACAAACAGGTTAAAGGTGATGGTGGTGCTGTGGGCCTAACTGAAAACAGTGCACAACTCCAAAGATGGATGGTGGCTGCGCCAGAAGTGTCAAGAGTTGTGAATGAGTTTGAAACTGTGGTGGAAGGACTCCGGGGACAGGTGGAAAAGAATTCAGACCAGAGACACCATGACGCTCAAGAGGGGTACAGACAACATACAGAAAAGTAAGTCAAATCCTTGTGTGATACATTAGAAGACATGAGAAATCCATTCATGGAAGATTCATCTGATCTTCTTGTATTAGGCACCCAGGATGTTGTAGACAAAGAGATTATATAAACCACAGGGCATATCAAAAGGGTTGGAAATGAACAATATAGTGATTTTGTGAAGGAACGGCTAGAAGAGAGAACCAAAAGTTTGACAGACCCTATCAAAAGGAACAAGATTCGTCAATTCAGCAGCCAGCCTACCTGCAAAGTGTCAAAGGAGAAGCAACAAATTGCATCATTGAAACAAGACTGTTCTCTTTTCTCTAAACTGTATGTGTCTTGCCAAGTGAGAGATGGGGATATTGATGAGTTTTTCCACCATGAGAATCAGTCCAGTCCACCATCATTGTCACAGGGTGGGAAACTTCGACATGAGACCAAAGCTGATCTTCTCCCATTCCTTACACAGCATAGTACCACAATCAAGGACAAGCCTGATACTGATGCAGTTCTTCTAGATGGGGCTGTCATTGTTAATATGCTTAACCCAGGTGAATCAAGAACATTTCAAGAGTATGCTGACCAGGTATTTGTACCACATGTAAAGCGTCAACTGGAGTCAGCAAGAAGAGTTGGTATTATCTTTGATCAGTATTTCCAAGATAGTCTGAAGGCGACTGCTAGGAGTCTCAGAGGAGAGGGGGACCACAGAAAAGTAAAGGCTAACAATAATGTTCCTGGCAACTGGAAGGCTTTCTTGCGGTGTGATGCAAACAAAACCGAGCTCTTCAGTTTTCTAGCGGATCAATTTACTACTGTCAGCTGTCCAGAGGGTAAGCAAATTATGTCCACAAAAGGAGAATTGGTCCTTTACAACCCCCCAGAGGGACAGTATTGATCTAATATCTCTGTGCTCCCATGAGGAAGCAGACGCAAGGCTTCTTCTCCATGCAAAAGATGCTGCTCAAAATGGTTGTGAAAGGATCATGATCAGAACTGTGGACACATGTAGTAGTGTTAGCTATGGCATTGTGTCTTCCAATTCATGCAAGTGAACTGTGGATCAGCTTTGGGGTTGGGGACAACTTCAAATATATCCCTGTACACACCATAGCTGGTTCTCTAGGTCCAAAGTGTCGAGGTCTGCCTATGTTTCTTGCCTTCAGCGGATGTGACAACACATCCTCCTTTGCTGGTAAAGGGAAGAAATCTTCTTGGGAGATGTGGCAAATATGTGAAAGTGTAACTGAGGTGTTTGCAGACCTTGGGAATGTACCAACACTGGAGAGAATTGACCAGCACATGGCAAATCTTGAGTGATTTGTTATTCTGCTTTATGACAAAACAAGCACTGCCATATCAGCTGATGAAGCGAGAAAAGATCTCTTCACCAGGAAGGGCAGGTCTATTGATCTCATATCACCAACTTCTGCTGCTCTCTACAAGCATGTTAGAACAGCATCTTATCAAGAGGGTCATGTTTGGGGCCAGTCACTTCTCCCCAATCCCGTGTTACCTTCACCTGTTGAATGGGGTTGGATGAAAGGACCTGGGAAATCATGGGAACCCTATTGGTCAGATCTGCCTCAAGCATCAGTTTCCTGTATGGAATTCCTGAAATGTGGATGTGTCAAAGGCTGCAGAGGAAACAACTAGCATGTACGGCTCTGTGCAAATGCGGGGGGGGGGGGGGGGGGGGGGGGTGACCGTGTGTGATTAGACTGTGTACTTAAATTAGTCATTTCACTACTGCACTAGCAATTGATGGTTACAAGGATAAGACCTATTTTGGGATTAATTTAATATAAGACTCTTCATATTGAGTTAATAAAACACTGTATTTATGTTTGACATTCAAATACATTCTTTACTTTGCCTTAATTTACAGAGCAAATATGATTACAGCCGGTTTAATATTTTTGTAGGCAATTTCCCTAACAAAAAGGCCATTTGCTTCTTAAATATTTGTCTGATGTGCTTAGATTTGCTTTTAATGTTTAGAACATCCTTGAAAACATAGGTTTAAACTCTAAAGTTGTGACTATACAATGAAAATCCTTCAAATAGCAGGATTTTCCAGATTTTTGGCGGCCATCTTGAAAAAACTGACCATATTGGAGAGATATCAAATGGGTCTCTATCACATTTCAAAAGGTACACCTCAAGCTAACTTTGTGCAAAATTTGGTGCTTTTAACCAAATTTGAACGATTTTTACTGAAAACGGCTGGACTATATGTGTGTATTACCACCGATGGTTGAGGTGGTTGTACGGGAATTGTTCGTGCTAGGCTCTTGGCTGTTGACCACGGCCTTAGTAGCGTGCGCAATCAGGTCGGTGTCAGCCTTTGTTGATCTCTTTGAGCGTTTGATGCGTATTTTCTCCAGACTCCTGACGCATCGTTTAACTGTGCTTTTAGCACTATGTCTGTCACTGCTGCGAACTAGAGAGAACCCAATACTTTTTCCTGTTGGTGTCTTGAAATCCTCTCAAGTTCCAATAGTCTCTTGACAGATCCCGCTATCTCTCTCCTCTTCTTCGGTGGAATGGAGAGATGGTGTGACTGTAAGTTCCAATGGATTCCTAACCATTGAAACTCCTGAGCTGGAGAAAGGCGAGACTTCTTGCGGTTGGTCTTGAAGCCTAGGTGCTCCAGGAACTGGATCACCTTTCTGGCTGCTTTCAGACAAGCTGTCTTGGATGCTGCCCACACCAACCAATCGTCTAGGTATGCTACGACCTGAATTCTTTCTAAGCATAGTTGGTAGACGATTGTATCCATAAGTTTTGTGAATATTCTTGTGGCACTGTTTAGCCCAAAGGGCATGGCTGTGAAGACATATTTCATCTTCTGTAGCCTGAATCCTAGGTAGGAGGAGAGAGGGCAGCTGACTGGTAGGTGCCAGTAAGCATCTGCCAGGTCTATTGAGACTGTGTACGCCGCTTTTGGTAGAAGGGTCGCTATGTGTTTTAAGGTAAGCATCTAGAACTTGTTGTTCTCGATGAACTTGTTGAGTGGAGACAAGTCTAGAATGACTCTGAGTTTGTCAGAGTCCTTCTTGGGAACACAAAATAGCCTTCCCTGTAATTTGATGGACTTCGCTTTCCTTATTACCTTTCTGTTCAAGAGTTCTAAGGTATATTTTTCCAATAACTGGGTGGAGTGTTAGAAGAATTGAGGAAAAGGTGGTGGAATTTTGTTCCATTTCCAATTAAGTCCCTTCTTGATTAGGCTGTGGGCCCAGGGATCGAAGGTCCAACGATCCCGAAAGTGGAAGAGTCTCCCTCCTACCTGGAGCCTTTCATTGCTGAGAGGTTCCTGAGAATTTTTTTCCATGATCGCATCCTCCTCTACCCCTTGAAGGGTTTTTTGAGGAACCTCTTTTTGAGCCTCTACCTTTGTGGGGTCGAAAGGTAGTTATGTACCTCTCAAAGCCTGTGTTAAACACAGGCGATTGAGCTACTAGCTGCTGAGGGACCGTCTGGAAGGTGGTTTGCGGCTCAGCTACCATTTGAGGCACTGTGGCCATGGTCAGGGTCGGAAGTTTTGCATGTCTACGTGCCTTCTTTGTGTTCCTGTTCTTAGGTTGGGGACCACCATCTGAGGATGATTTCCTTGTGGAAGACATGCCCCACTTTTGGAGAAGGTACCTATTTTCCGTGGCGGCTTTAGCGATAATCTCCTGAATCACATGTTGTGGGAAGAGATCCTTGCCCCAGATGCATGAAGTGATCAGCTTCCTGGGTTCGTGTTTGACCGTTGCTGCAGCAAACACATGCTCTTTACAGGCCCTCCTAGACCAGACGAAGGCGTACAAGTCCTTCACAAGGGTACCCATGTGAGACTTTGCTAAGACCATGTACATATCTGGGGCATTGGTAAGGCCTGCACACATTTCCAGGCAGTTCTGATAAGACAAAGAAGCGGCTAGTCTCTCTTTTGTCTCCTGTTCTCTTCTCAAAAGATGCTCCAGCAGCTTTGGAAGGTTCTCAATGAACTGCTGACCTGCTATCTCTGGATCCAGCTTAGAGACAGAGAAGGTTAGATGAACTTCATTCCACTTCTCCTCGCAGGTAGGCATAGCTAGAGAGAATGGTTTAAATTCCTCTAGCACTGGGCATGGTTTAACAGCATCTACTGCTCTCATGACACAGTCAAGGGCTTTTGCCGAGAAGGGGAAAGCTCTGGAGGAAGGAGCAATGAAGGTAGGATGCCTCTTGCTCAATGCTGAGACTTTGGAGTTGGTATATCCGGCTCCCTTTAGTGACTTGTACAGGATAGCCTGTGCCTTGCCATGCTCAAAGACAATGACTTCTTTCGGTTCCGTCTCCTCACGGGATGCTGGTTCATCCCACAGTCTCACGTAACAATCTTGGTATGCTGAAAAGCTAGGCCAGAATTGGAGATCTTCAAGAGGTTTGGCCCTTAACTTCTCGGAGATATAGAGCTTCCCATTCATCATGGGCATGTGCTCCGCGTACCTCCAGGGGTTGGTTTGGGAGCAGTGAGGTAAGTCAGAAACTCTAAGACGCTTAGCAAAGCCTCTGGAAGCACCAGAGCATTTTGCTTCTCTTACCTCTCTCTTCATCTCTTTGAGATCTCACTTAATCTCCTGCTGTTCCTTCCGTAACACTGCCATCATCTGCTGAATCGACTTTAGGAGCACTTCACTCCTGGCAATCTGAATATCCGGATGGGGAGTTAGGGCTGAAGAGGTTGACGGCACAGGTTAATATGCCGTCACGGAAAACTGAGGGTCCTCAGTTACCGTCGACACGGATCCATCTTCCTCTGTAGGTGGTTGAACCACATCTTCTTCAGGGTCTTCTCGTGGAAGGTCCTTTTTGTGTTGGTAGACACCTCTGACATCTGGTCCTGGTGGATGTCCATGCCCTCCAGTGCCTTATTAATGTCTGCATCCACTGTCAGTTGGATGAAGGGAGGCTTGAGCTGTACCTCAGGCAAAACATCACTCGATTGGCTGTAGGGAACAGAAGGCACCTCAAAGATTCATTAGGTAGGCAAGGTCCCGGAGAGTTCTTCTGGAACACTCTTACCCACCTCCGAAGAGTTTCTCTTGATGTATCCCTTGACTCTGTAGTGTCAGGAATATTTTCTCCAAATCCTTCGGTCAAGAGGGCCAAACAGATGGAGCAACCCTTCGGGTCCCAGTACCTCAGCGATACAGATACGATGCAGCAGGGAGCATGAGTCCTGCACATCGTATGCCCACAAAAGTCCTTGCTCTTGTGGTTACAGAATACGACTGCACACTTCACCGTTGGCTCCTCCTGTAAAGATAGAAAAGGTGAAATGAGTATTGGGTTATTTATGAAATTGATATAAATGCATATTTGAAATAGTAATACTTACTCTTATATTTAATAACTTAGTATAGTAAGCTAGACAGGAAATAGGAAAGAGATATATCTGTGTTTCCTCTCTCAGGCAATTGCTGTGCCCCTGTCAATATTAATACTTTAATTTCCCTATAAAGGAAAATACAAAAGTGGAATAACCCCCGCACGTAGAGCCGGAGTCAGTGAATATTTACACTGACTCCTCCACTTGTACAATATTAATACTGAACGGTGATTTATAAGTGTCCCGATAATCAAAAAATTCATCAGGGTGTTGAAGGAATACTTCACATCAACATTTTATACGGTCCCAGCAATAGACTGTGAAAGGATACACAAAATATGTTAGAAATACTTGTACTACTGTATAATTATATACTGTAGTTTTCTAACAGCTGTATTATTATACACTGCAGATATACTGGCTACTGTATTGTTATATACTGGAGTTTCACCGGTATACTAGCGGGGTTAGGCTAGTGCCTGACGGCACTAGCTGATAGAGAGAAAGAAAGAATGGAAAGGAGGATTTCGTATTATTATGGTTTTATACAATAATTGGAAGTGTAGGAGGGCTACTGCCGCCTACTGTCTCCTTCCCAGAATGACATTTCTAATAGAAGTGGAGAAATGCATTTGATTCTACTTTCCATCCAGCCACAACTTTTGCCGCCGTCTGTACTGCCAGTTGCAAGGTTTGGGGATGGGAGTCCAAGAGAGGACTGAAGAATTCTCAACAGTACAATGGGTTTCCCACTAGCAGCCGTCAGGGCTGGCTCAGCCTTTCCCCCCGGGGTATTCACTGCCGGTGAAGGAAGGACATAAGGGGGAGCTGGCCAAGGCGGTAACCCAACCGCCACTTGTAGGAACCCGGCCGGCAACTCAGTCAACCCGGAAAGCCGGGATGATTGTAGAA
Organism: Palaemon carinicauda; assembly: GCF_036898095.1. Lineage (NCBI taxonomy): Eukaryota > Metazoa > Arthropoda > Malacostraca > Decapoda > Palaemonidae > Palaemon > Palaemon carinicauda. Next base: position 53,014,234 of record NC_090737.1, read on the forward strand.
TACTGGCCAAAAGAATATTGTGATGGCTAGGCCGACACTAAAGGACAGAGGGGGGAGGGAAAAGGGACTTATAGTTCGCAGGGGAGAAAGGCGACGGCAAGTATGCACCCTACTTTCAGCTGTAAACCAAGGAAGCATGGCTTCCTTTGCCGACGCCGTCATGGGCAGCGGAGGAATAAGAAATCCCCTGTTGTCGACATTGTCGGTTATAAGACATGTCTTATAGTCTACAAAGGAAAAAGCCGGCGGCAGGTATGCCGCCTACTTTCGGTTGTAAACTAAGGAAGCATAGTGATCAAGGGGGAAGAAGGGTTTATCCTCTTTTCTCTAAAAGAGAAACGTATCAAATTATACCAATAAAATCTAGCTGATATATATATCCCCTACCAAATTAATAGGAACGATACAATAGGTTAAACAAGGGGATTAACATTACTAATGTATAAAAAACGGGTTAGGCTAGCCTAATTTGAGTGGGGACTACGACTACAAGTGATACCACTTGGGTCCTATCGTATACGAAAGTAACGTTTTATTTTGGAAGGGGAAATATATATATATATATATATATATATATATATATATATATATATATATATATATATATATATATATATATATATATATATATATATATATATATCCTTAGGTAATGGGGGATCCCCAGTGGGAACTCGGGGTTTTGGGTGGGGAAAACATACTGGGGAAACAACGTATAATCGTATATCAAAAATTTTCTTCTCCATACATTACCTTCTTGGATTTATATAACCCCGAGGAAAATACAAAACAGTATATCTGGATAAACTTGGCAAAGACTATGTCTCATGAAAAAATACGGTAACCAGTGTTGCCAACGTCTGATGTAGATCAAATGTTAATATTCCATGCTATCATTAGCACCAGTACGTACGTACGTTCGTGCATTTAAGTTTTCGACCTCCTGTGCAAAAACCCCGGCCCCTTTCGCAGAAGCTTTCCCCCCACCAATTACTCGTTTTATTATCTTATACCTTTTAAAATCATCTTATTTCATATTCCCATTCAATATTATTTATCATACATTTCATTTTATCTTCCTATATTGGGTTTATTTCTTTTGTTATTTCCTTTTTTGGGCTCAAGCCATGACGTCCTGATGGAAGGTTCCATCGGTAGCTTCCTTAGGTATATTTAACTACAAGGATATTCCCAGAGAATTAAACCACAGGTTATCACAGAATTCTAACTTCTGGTGCGAGTACCCTAAAGATTTCCCTCTAGGATATCGTATATCAACAGGGGACATATGTATTAACACGCCACATAGCTATCTGCACCTCATATAGAGTTAACACTTCGATATGGAAAGGTGGAGAATAACTGGGGAGCCGTTCCACAGTTACACTCATCCGTGGCTGCTTTTGGTACTCGAGACGTAAACAAACGGGCACCATTGCTAAATGACGTCACATCCGTCCTCATCCTTCTGCTTGTAGCGCCTTGCTCTAGACGGATTTCCCCTTGTGCGATTTTCATCGACTTACATCGCCGTTATGTCTTTACCTTCAGCCTCGCCTTCTTCTGGAAAGTTGAGTACCAGGTCCCAGTATTATTTAAATAAGCTCTAGCCATAAAGTAACTTCTACTTTTCGTAATATATTGTGTTTTGTGGAAGAGCTGTGCCGCTACCGGACGCGCCATTTTATGGCGTCGCTGTTCTTTTGCATGACTTATTTAGCTAGCCAGAACAGCTTTATCCGGCCTCTTAACTAATCAATATTGTTAGTTATTTAGTCTTCATAGCTAGGAACTACGTATATCGTGTTTTAACGCTCTACTACTCGGTCGTCGTTCGACCCCATACTAGATCGCTAGCTTAGCCCCTAGGCTAGATAGCCTAGCACTTGTGTTCATACATGATATATTCCAGTGATCCTAGGTTAAGTTATGAAGATTATGGCATTATTTATCATACTGTTAACTGTGATGTAAGTGTTTTCGCCTTCAGGGACCATATAGGGGATCGGTTTGATTGCGTTCCTTTCTAACCTAACCTAAATGTGGAAACCCCTATATGCTCCCTCATCCCCTGCCTGCGGGCATTCCCTCTGTGTGGCCATGCTTCCCCTTCTATATAGGGGAATCTCGTCCACAATCAGAGTATTTATCGCTTCTCTGTCTACCCTAAGGGAACGATCCCCCCCTAGGGTTGCGACCGAGAAAGAGGAACGGCTCTGCTCTTCCACAGTTGCACCTGGTTGGGTTACTCACCCCTTCCTGCAACTTGCGATGTGTCTTTCAGCCTACCTAGCCTGGGAATTAACACTCCTTATCTAGGTTAGGCTTTGGGGGGGGGGCGCTAGTTTTGTACTTTTATAGTTTGAGACGGTACCCTTGTACCAATCTCATTCTGGTTACCTATCCTAGGCTAGGGGGCGTTCTCCCTATCCTTAGTGGCCGTTCTTGTACAGAGCCTCCTCTATGAAAGACCCCTCTTCTTTTCCCTCCCCACCTATCCCTTTGGTGTAGGCTTGCTTATACACATCTGTCCCTAGTCTTACAACTCCTCCCTTAGGTGGAGTGATAGGGCTATCTTGCTCTCCTGCTGAGCTGGCCGCTCTGGTACACATACCCTTCATAGTGTTCTATGGGGGTAGCCACTGGCAGCGGTTTGTCCAGCAGGGGGTTCCCCCTCTTGAGTGTACTCTAACCCTCCCTTGGGTTACCCCAGGCACCCGGCCGACTGCCGGCCCCCTGCCATTGGATGCTAGGAGTACCTACTCCTTTCATGAGTGCATTCTCTCCGGGGGGGATGCCGGAGGGGTATGTGGTCTTACCCCTCCAATCCCCCCTTACCTGTCTCTCCTTCTATCATGGTGCCGGTCCCTTGCCGCCTCTACTGCCGGCAATACTGCCCTACCTCTGGTGACACCCTTTCATAAGATTCCCCCCCTCCTTTAAGTCGTCAGCCTTCCGTGTGCCGAAGGCTGCCGCCTTCCGTCGGCATACAGCCGATGTCCCGCCCCTCCCTTTACCAAGTATCAGCTGGCCGACCTTCGGGGCCGGCCACCGGCGTGCCGGCATTGATTGCCAGCGGTCTAGGTATACTACTATATACATAATTATCTTTTGAACTGATCCAAGCTCACCGAGCCGTCAGCCTTCGGCTGCCGGAGCCGCCGCCTCCTGCTGGAGACCCGCCGCTGTGCCGGCGGTCGCCAAGATGGTATTATGCTTAGATACTCAATGTGTCTGTCTTGATGCCTTCCACCCTGCTGGATCGGCCTCTGGCGTGCCGTCGGCCTGCCAGCACCCTCCGGAGACACCAAGGGATATGCACCCCTTCTCATACCTGCCGACAACATGCCGACAGTCCTCACACTGCAGCCAGATGGCTTTGCCACTTCTATACATAGGTATTGTCTTACCATCTAAATCTGTGGCTGTGCTGTCTTCTTGCACATTACAATATTCCAGCATACTCTGTGTGTCTTAGCACGGCCGATTGCCGGAGCCTATATCTGATACGGGGTCTCCTATTACCCTTCTACCCCAGGGAACTGAGTGGTGTCAGTCCCTGATACACCTCGCAGGCAATTTCTGTTAGAGGCTTAGCTTCTACCCACCATGGTTTATCCACATGGATTTCCGTTTTGTGTCCTTCGGCCACAAAAAAATTGCCTAATGATAAGGTTACGGTAACCGACTGGGCGGGATTCACAAGTATGTGTCTATCTACTTCCTTTCCCGCTACCCTCAAACATCATAATACTTATGAACTATTTAATGTTAAATAAAATTTTGATTACTTAATCTTAATCTTAGAGTAATGTAAGTCATTCTTATGCCTTCCATGTACTCATGATCTCTTTCTTTTACAGGAGGAGTATATGAAGTGCGAAAGCAACTTTTGCGGAGTGAAGCGCCCGGACTTCTACGGGCACAAGGCGTGTCGGACCCACGCCCCCTGCGCCGCCAAGAAAGGCGACCAGAAATTCTGGGACCCGCAGCACTGTACAGTCTACAAGAGTCGTCTGGTCGAAGCGTTCGACGATCCTCCTTCAGGGGAGGCAAGGGACAACGCTCGGGAGAAGCTACGCAAGTGGGTGCGTGGCTTCCAGAAGAACGCCACCGGACCGTATCTCGCCACCGAAGATTTGAGGGCCTTGCTGTTTCCGAAGGCATCAAAAGACTCAGTGGTCCCTAGTGATCAGATTCCCACCGTCCAGATAGTGGTGGAACCTGATATTGTCATGGCCCAGTCCATGCATGAGTGCCATCTAGATTCTGACAACGCAGATTTTATGTCGGAAGTTTCGGAAGGAACAGAGAAGAACCTTATGGGCGAGGAGCTCGACTATGAGGAAGATCAGGTGGAATACCCTGATTCGGAGCATGAGGTCGCTCCCACTCCTACCCCCGCACCGACTCCTACAACGACCGAGGAATCCGTTCGTTCGACGTCTGCCACCCCGGTCCTCTCCCATCAGGCACTCAGGAGGTCTTTAAGATGTTTGAAGCCCTCATGGATAAAAAAAACTTTGCAAGACCCACGAGCTATTCAGGTCTAACTTAGGAAGTTTTAAACAACCGAAACGGATTTCGGTTAAGGACCTCCCTGCTTGCTCGGATACTAACCCATGGAGGTATGCCGAGCACATGCCGATCACCACTGGCAAGATCTTCATCAGTGAGAAGGTCGGCTCGATCGCGTTGGAAGAAGTGGAGTTCTTCCCGAATTTCGAGGCTTATCCGGACTGTTACGTCAGGCTCAGGTCCGAACCCGCCTCTAAAGAAGAGACCGAACCGAAGGAGGTAATTTTGTTCGATCTCACGAAGGGCCAGGCTATGCTAGCCAATACGGTGAAGAGTAGGGGCTTCACCAATTCCAAGATGCCGGCGCTTAGCAAAAAGCACCCAACATTTGTTGCGCCGAACAATGCGACCTTCCCCTTTATAGAAAAGGCCTTCACTGCGGTATTGAAAGCAGTGGAAGAAGGGAAACCTTGCCCTGTACTGGAGGAGTGCAGACCCTTCTCCCTTACTGTTCCCCCTGATGATAGACACTGGAAAGACGTCCAGTCAACATTCACAGTGGGGAAGTTAGAGCCTGACGTTGCTGGACGTCAGTTTAATGAGGACCTCCCAAAGCTCAAAGATCACCTCCTTCGTAGGGAACAAGATGCGAAGGAGAGGCTTGCCGTATCGCTGTCCCTCCAGGTACAGCTTGAAGTCATGGCCGGAGACACTAGAATCCCGGACTTCTACATGGTCCTAGCCAAAACACACTTGGCAACGGTGACTAAGGACCTGTACAGCTTCATTAAGGCTCGCAGAGCCTGTCGTGAATTTTTGTTTGCCAGCGCGACGGTAAAATACGAACCCCGGAGGCTGATTTCCTCCAATATCTGGGGTAAATATCTCTTTCCCTCCTCCCTGGTGAAAGAGATTGCAGACAAGGCCGCCACGGAGAACAGGAACCTTCTCCACATGTGGGGCATGTCTAGAAAAAGGAAATCCTCTCAGGACGATGGCCCTCAACCTAAGAGGAAACCTCAAAAGCCCAAACCCCAGCAACGTCAACAGAGACGGCAGTTTCCGGGTTCCGCTACTCCCCAAGTGGCAGGTCAGCCACAACAGACCTTTCAGCTGGTCACCCAACCGGTGGTATCGCAGTCACCGGTCTTCACCCTTGCATTCGAGCAGCACACCACTACCTTTCGTCCCAGAGGTAGAGGCTCAATCAGGGGTTCCGGCAGAGATTCATATCGCCGCCCCTCCAGAGGCAGAGGAGGAAGGGGAGCTAGAGGCCGAGGTGGCAAACCCTCGGGAAACCAGAAGCAATGAAGTGCTTCCGGTGGGAGGAAGACTCCGCCAATTCCAGGATCGTTGGACCTTTGATCACTGGGCACACAGCATCGTCAAGAAGGGACTAAGCTGGAGCTGTATACAACAACCCCCAGCCTTCCAGCAATTCTTCCAACAGTCAACCCCCCTCCTGGAAGAGTACGTCCTGGAACTCTTGAACAAGAAGGGGATCAGGAGGGTAAAGTCAACCAGGTTCCAAGAGAGACTATTTTGCGTCCCCAAGAAGGACTCCGACAAACTCAGAGTCATTCTAGACTTATCCCCCCTCAACAAGTTCATTGCGAACAACAAGTTCAAGATGCTGACTCTTCAACAAATAAGGACCCTTCTGCCTCGAGGGGCCTACACGGTCTCCATAGACCTGGCGGATGCCTACTGGCACGTTCCAATGAACCATCACGCTTCCTCCTACCTAGGATTTTGACTCCAAAGGAAAAGTTACACCTTTAGGGCCATGCCCTTCGGGCTCAACGTGGCCCGACTGATCTTCACCAAGCTGGCAGACGCCATCGTCCAACAGCTCCGCCTTCACGGCGTCCAAGTGA
>NC_090737.1:53025628-53063128 GCF_036898095.1 Palaemon carinicauda
TACGCCCAGCACCTCCGCCAAAACCTATCTCCTGGTCCCTGGACAAGGTGCTCCATTTTGCCTCTACCTTGGACAACGATTCGTGCCCTCTCAAGGACCTGACTCAAAAAGTTATCTTCCTTTTTGCTCTCGCCTCGGGAGCCCGAGTCAGCAAAATAGTGGCATTATCAAGAGACGAGGGTCATATCCTGTTCGCAGATGCAGGAGAACTTACCCTCTTCCCTGATCCGATGTTTTTCGCAAAAAATGAATTACCCACCAAGAGATGGGGCCCCTGGAGAATCTGCCCCCTGAAGGAAGATGTCTCTCTATGTCCAGTGGAGAGTCTCAAGGTCTATCTTCGAAGAACTTCAGACTTCGGTGGAGGTCAACTCTTCAAAGGAGAAACATCGGGTAGCTACCTGTCACTGAAACAACTAAGAGTGAAAATCACCTACTTCATTCGCAGAGCGGAATCTGACAGTACACCCGCAGGTCATGATCCTAGAAAAGTCGCATCTTCTCTGAATTTCTTCCAGAGTATGGATTTCGAAAGCCTCAAGAGCTTCACAGGGTGGAAATCGTCGCGCGTTTTCTTCAAGCACTACGCAAAACAAGTGCATGAAATTAAACATTTCGTGGTAGCCGCAGGTAGTGTTATGAAACCTGCCGTTTAACTTTGCATAGAAAAGCGAGTTACTTGGGACTTTAACTCTACGGCTGCCTGTGTTGACCCTTGTGTGATACATAGTGATTTCATGGACACTTAGTGTTTCTGATAGACTGTTCTTTCAAGGTGAAATGTCATAGACTTCACATGAGTGCCACATGCCCTAGGGCATGATGTGTTTTTTCTTTGATAAAGACTGACGTTCCTCCGGAACTTGTTTCTAAATGTGAAATTTCTTCCAGATTCAAGATTGAAGTCTTTTATTTTTCTATGTACATTATTCTTATTATTGTAAATTAACTTTACACCATTTATTGCAATTATTATTACTATAACCTGCAATTTATGAAATAAAATGTCTATTTTATTACTTGTGCGTCTCTCTTCGCTCCTATTACCATTATGAAATACATGATTGCCATAGTTTCATTACCCCTCTCCTTTGGAATGAGAAGAATTATATAGATTATCTGTATTATATACTCACCCATGCTGTGTATTGTTCCTACTTGAATATTTACCTTCGTCATTTCTTCGAGACCAGATTGATCTCTAATCCATGGAGTATAGTGATTATTTATCACTTGTCTACACTTGAGAATATTCCTACCTGAATATTAACCTTCTGTCTTGTCTCCGAGTCCTGCACGAACTCTCTGCAGGGTGAGTAGCCCTTTGATGACCACTTCGGATTTTGGTATAATCCGCCGGGACTTCTCTGTCAGGGGGGCAGGAAGCTGGATCCCCACGGAACCTCTACCAAGGTCACATTACATACCTCTATTCGGAGCCCTTGGCACTTACTTTAAAAAAGGGGAAAAATTTCCACGATACATTGATTCTCTGGTACTCTTCCATCAGGACGTCATGGCTTGAGCCCAAAAAACGGATTTTGAGCGAAGCGAAAAATCTATTTTTGGGTGAGATAGCCATGACGTCCTGATGGACCCTCCCGTCTATTCTAGTCACGCCTTTCAGGCCCCGCCCTGTCCTGCTGTATCATGGAGATTAGCAAGGAGCTGGCATCAGGATGAGGACGGACGTGACGTCATTTAGCAATGGCGCCCGTTTGTTTACGTCTCGAGTACCAAAAGCAGCCACGGATGAGTGTAACTGTGGAACGGCTCCCCAGTTATTCTCCACCTTTCCATATCGAAGTGTTAACTCTATATGGGGTGCAGATAGCTATGTGGCGTGTTAATACATGCGTCCCCTGTTGATATACAATATCCTAGAGGGAAACCTTTAGGGTACTCGCACCAGAAGTTAGAATTCTGTGATAACCTGTGGTTTAATTCTCTGGGAATATCCTTGTAGTTAAATATACCCAAGGAAGCTACCGAAGGAACCTTCCATCAGGACGTCATGGCTATCTCACCCAAAAATAGATTTTTCGCTTCGCTCAAAATCCGTTTTCACTCCCCGGTTTCACATAAATACTTGCTCTGAACTAGTTTCCTTAACCAGTTCATTCATGTTTACCCTCTAGACTCAGTTGTTTTTCCGTTAACCAATCACGAACAGATAAGTATTCAAAGTTTAAACAAGGGGGTTGTCAACTGATATTTCCCTACTCACTTCCTTTATCTTTAAGTGGTCTGTTCATACCCCTTCCAGCAAATCCTTTTCCCTTTAAATCTTTGACCTAGTAAGGTGTCCTTCACTTCAAGTGAAATTTATTTTTTCGTATTTTGCAATGGAGGAAGTTATAGATACTTGTAACGGCTGCAGTATTCCGTACCTAAAAGCATTTGCTAGATTCCATGGTGATTTTTATGATTCTTCAGCCAATGTTGATAATTTCCTGAAAGCACACAATGTAATTCCTCAACGTTTCCAGTGCCCCAAGTGCCGTTCCCTCCTATCTTACAGGAAAGACATTCATGTGTTTTATTGTAATACCGAAACCAAAATACCTAAAACTAATAAGAAACGTCCTTGTGGTTATACCGTTACTTCTTATAAAGGTACATTTTTTGGGAAAAGTCGTCTCCCTGGAAGATAATTTTTTTTGCAAACCACTTTTACATAAACATTGGGACCATGAGACCCTCATGGAGGGTATCGACATATCCTTCAAAACTAGTGTCGATTGTAGAAGTTTCTGTTCCGGGGTTACCGAATACTTCTTTGATAATCAAGAGGGAATTGGTGGTGATCGACGTCTTCTTCATAAAGGTAAGTCATTCCTCAATAGTCATTATATGTGTTTTGTGACCCGGGAACTCCTAGGTTAGGTTAGGTGGGTTTGATAGGCTCGTGTGGAGAATTTTTTATGTTTTATGTTCTGAGTGGGAACTTTATCTCGGGGCACAAACACCCTGCTAATACTTTACTGTCACAATTCACTAACCATCACTCTTAAATAAAAAAGGGAAATTTACTGTCCAGAGGCCGGAGAACTCCACACGTAGAATAAGGTATAATTTACGGCCTACTCTAGCTTTGTCAGGTCTATAGTCATCTCATTCTCTGGCTCTGTTCCGGCTCCGTCCCAGCTACCCCAATGAGATGCTGAACAGGTATTTTACGTTAATGTAATTAGACAAAATCCAAAATTGGAGCAGTGATGTAAAGTAGTTTAAAAGTTTAAAGATAAGGATCTTTACCTTCGAAGCAAATATATTAATGCAAAGTTCCTCGCTGTTACCACCTATAGACTTACTTAGGTTTACTCTTTAACCCTGGATAGGTACGGTCCTCGGACACCCCTTTAAGGGTATACTCGGACGCGAACGACCCCGACGCCAAAAAAAATTCTTGAAAAATCAGTTTTTGCAGTAACCTCCTTTTTTCTTTTGCCAAAAAAAACTTCAATGAATGCTTAAAACAACTGTAAATATAAATACTACTCATCTGCAGAAAAACTATTTATTATAAATATTTTAAAAAATTAAGTAGAAAAAAAAAGACCTGACATAAAAATTCATAAAAAAAAAGTTTATACATATATACACAAATCCTTTTAGGAATTGATTCTTGAATGTTTAGGACACATCTTGATGTATTTTGGATGAAGTCAGACCCATGGAGGTGAAGATCTGAAATGAGAAAAAAAGGGTAACTTTTTTTGGCCAAAAAAAATTGTCCAAATTTCATGAATTTTTTTGGGTACCCAAATGAAATAGGAAGGGGCTAATTTTTTTAGGGAATAAACATATGTTATCCTAAAATAGAAATATGTAAAAAAATCTTCATTATTTTGTAAATTACATTTATATCAGGGGCCATATCTAAAGGTAATTTTTTGAGTACTTGGAAATTTCGTAAAAAAATACATATATTTAATATATAATATGATATTTATGCAGGTAAAAATATACCAAAATATCACAAATTCTATAGGGAACAAGAATATATATAGATAGGGCAGCTTACGCTTCTGATATGTCCACAAAATGGCCGCCAACCACACTGACTCAGACTCCATAATCTGCCACTTGAAATGTAGGAAGGGTATGTCAATTTCAAGGTGTTATTTACTAATCTAATTATTATTGGATATGCATAAAAATTGTATGGTGGGTTGCTGGATAATTGTCGATTATTTTACGACTATAAAATTAAAATTCTGACCCAAAAAATTTTTTTTGAAGGGAAATAAAATCGAAAAAAAAAAATGTAAAACAATATTTTAGCTAAAAAAATTTGATGATATTCAATCAAAAAAAAAGTAAACAAAATTTTCCGACAAATAAACATCTAGAGGAATCATTACTCTGTGATAGTTCCTTAGTACGTAGTAATTTTGAAAGAATTGGGAAAAAACGAAAAAATGGCAATCACCGGAAAATCGAACACATACCTATATATACGCCATATCTGGCTAAAAAAAAGATAGGCATGGGTAGCCAGATCATCTAGAAACACTTTCCAACACTATAAAAATATAAGTTTTGCGACACTACTTGCCAATTCCTTACGGTAACATGACTAAGCAAAAAAATGCAAAACAAATAAAAAGGGGCACTCGTGGAAAAATGGCCATTCTAATATACGGCATTTCAAAAAAAAAAAAATTTCAGCCACGTGCTAGGCAAACCATCAAGGCATATTTTCCGACAAATAAACATATAAATGAAATATTACTCTGTGATAGTTCCTTAGTACGTAGTAATTTTGAAAGAAATGGGAAAAAACGAAAAAATGGCAATCACAGGAAAATCGAACACATACTTATATATACGCCATATCTGGCTAAAAAAAAATAGGCATGGGTAGCCAGATCATCTAGAAACACTTTCCAACACTATAAAAATATAAGTTTTGCGACACTACTTGCCAATTCCTTACGGTAACATGACTAAGCAAAAAAATGCAAAACAAATAAAAAGGGGGACTCGCGGAAAAATGCCCAACATTCTAATATACGGCATCTCAGATAAAAAAAAAAGACATGCACGTGTTAGCCCAACCATCAAGGCACACTTTCTAACACATAAACATGAAAAAAAAATCAATAATATACGGCAATTCCTTACTACGTAGTAAATTTTTACAAATATTGAAAAAAAAACAGAAATTGGCAACCGCAGTTAAATACCCAATATACCAATAACTACGTCGTATCTGACAAAAACAAAATCACGCATGGGTAGCCAGATCATCTAGACACACTTTCCAACATTAAAAAAGCAAAAGTTTTACGCCACTATTTCGCAATATCTTACGGAAAAATGACTTGGCAAAAAAATGAAAAAAAATTAAAAAGGGACACTCGCGGTAAAATGCCCGACATTCTAATATACGACATCTCAGATAAAAAAAAAGACATGCACGTGTTAGCCCAACCATCAAGGCACACTTTCTAACACATAAACATGAAAAAAAATGAATAATATACGGCAATTCCTTACTACGTAGTAATTTTTACAAATATTGAAAAAAAACAGAAATTGGTAACCGCAGTTAAATACCCAATATACCAATAACTACGTCGTATCTGACAAAAACAAAGTCATGCATGGGTAGCCAGATCATCTAGACACACTTTCCAACACTAAACAAGCAAAAGTTTTACGACACTATTTGGCAATATCTTACGGAAAAATGACTTGGCAAAAAAATGAAAAAAAATGAAAAAGGGGCACTCGCGGTAAAATGGTCCTCGTGGTGATGAACGACATTTTAACTAAAAAAAAAAAAACATGCACATGGTAGCCAAACAATCCACCAAGACTTTCCACAACTGATAACCTATACAAGTTGCACCATTCTACGACAATTTCATAATACGTAATAACTTTGATAATTATGCAAACTACCTCAGAAGGGTAAACTCGGACGCGAACGACCCCGACGCGTCTCAGAAATCGGGGAAGGAGTACAGCTACAGCAATGCACATCTGGACACTACTAGAGCGTGTAGGGGAGACACCTCCTGCAGGTCGATCACCCACAAATTCAGTCACAGGGGTGAGTCACGTGAGAAAAACCTGTTTTTTTTTGACGCTCGGGGTCGCAAACGACCCACCGTACCTATCCAGGGTTAAATATTCCCAGTTTAAACATTAAATAAATGAGGGAGCAAAAAATACAAAAGAGGTTTAATTAACCTAATATTGATTTATTCACAAATCTACATTAAAAGAAAACGGTCACCTTAACAACACAAAAAATGGTATCAAAAGAAATGCAATTCAAATAATGAAAATGATGGGTTAGACACGTGGTCTGCAACAATAAAAAATCAAAATGGGGTCTGGAACGTGGCCCACGTGACCCAGAGACTATGCTAGTCTCAAACCAAAATGATAACGGAAAAATATTTGCACACAATCCCACCGCACACAGTCCGAATAGTGTAAAAGCCAGGTTCCCTATAAAGTTAAAATTTGTCTAAGCTAAGAAAAAATGGGGGAAAACTAAATGGCCATTGATGTAGTACCTGCACTCCTTTGAAGATTAGTCCTATGCCCGTGATAGCTGTTGACTTGGTCGCACTTTGCACTTTGCACTCTTGCCTGGCTCACCCCAAAATTTCTCACTTTGGCTGCAACTATGGTACACCAGGGTCTTCGTCTTCTCAATCTCTCCGACCGGCAGCAATCTTTTGCGAGTCGAGTTTTGGGAGAGAGGGGGAAGGGGGTGAGTCAGAGGTGCACGGATTAACTACTGACCGGGCCGGTCAGTCGGTCACGACAGCATCTAGTTGAATGGGCTCGACTCTAAGGTCGAGGAGATCACCTGGCTTCACCTTGTCAAACAAGTGACGGTCATGATGCGCGCGGTAATCCATTGGGGGTGCCATATCGGGACTTCAGGACAGGGCAATGTATTGTTGCAAGGAGTGCAGAGGAGGCAGGATTTTGTACTAAATACTTTAGAGAAGTCTTGCTGCTCTAAGGGAGTTTATATATACAACAATCCTACCTATTCTGGCTTGCTAAAAATTGATATTTAAAATGATTAATTAGCAATGGACTGGTGCGATGGGCATACATCTTGAAATTAACAAACCTTAATTGGTATTTGGAAATATAAGATGCATTAATTCAGCAGTATTGAAATTTATATTTAAATTTCAGTTTATGAATTTAATCTCGACCCATGTAGTTAAGGAAAGAACCAACATACGCCGGGGTTACTACTAAGGCCCTCTGTTGTGCGTATCTACGCTGTGACGTCACGAGCATGGCGTGCGCCACTGTCAACAAGTTTAAGTTTAGATTAGTCCTCCCTATGTTCGTTAAAGAAAACTAGATGTAGGAGAGAATGTTTAAGGGGTAGCTATAGTATTAGTAGAAGAGAGCTAAAAATACGATTTAAAGAAGAAGAGTGAAGAAAATTCTTCACACCCTGGGGATAATGGGGAGAAAAAAGGGAGAGGGATTAGTTCCGGCAAATGTGATTCAACTACTAGTTAGTATGAGTGAGATAAGGTTACTGGCTGAATGATGAGTGAAGTTGTTCTTCACATCAACGTCCGTTTAAAGTTAACAAAACGCTGTTAACGGTAATTAAAATCAATTGAATCAAAAGTTATGCTTTCACGTGAATTTGGGGAATATTGGACACGCAGGCAATGCTTCACGGAAGCGTTAAGTTAAGCATATGATCAGTTTTAACTTTAAACGTACGATGCAATAATAATAGAACGATTAAAAGTACTCAATTTTTCCCACCCTAGGGGTACGGATAGAGCAAACAAAACCTAAGCCAATATTGGTCGAGGTCAGCAACAAGTCCAGCCAATGATCAATTAAAATTTATGGGGGTGAATCCCAATCCCGGTCTGACACCCAACGTTTTACATGAAATGTCTTTACATATAAAATGACTGGCGTAATGAAAGCTTTGAATTCATCACCTGACAAAAGGAGAAAAGTTGCATCCTTCTCGGCGTCAAAAAGTGAAAAGTTATTTGACACTAGCTTGAAAGACAAACCGAGACAAACTAGGTCCATGGGGACATCGTATTTCTGAGAGTGAAAGTTTTGGATGTCGTCTTTAATGAAAACGTTTTCAAGGGGAACATTAGAAACAAAACTTATATTCAGCAAGAGCTGAAGGATGTCATGGGGATTGTAATAAAAGGACAAATTGTCAAGGCAAGAATTAAATTTACGCTTGAAGGTTAAAGCAAGGGATTGACCGAAAAAATGCTGCTGAATGACGTGGCAAAAATAATAAAGGCTTACACTTGTGCCATATAAAAGTGAATGAAAATAATAAATGACGTTCAATGTACCGTTATCCTTAAGCAAAGTTATTTGTAAACAGGCTCTTAGCTCTGGTGCTAGGTCTACATGTGTGACCTTCGCTAAATCCGCCGTCAGCGCAAAAGGTTCCTTTCTGACTGCTAAAGTCTTAACATTGCGATCACGCGGCTCGTTCTGAGAGCGGTTTTCCGATTTTGACGTGGATATTTTAGCGTCAACACGGGTTAGAGCGGAAGTTACTGGCTTAAGAACTGGACAGTCAGGCAACGTGAGCACTGGTCCATGGGATGGTACGACTTTAATGAATGACTCTACCGGTACAAGCCTCTGCTGGCTATCACGCACACGGTTAAGTTGTGTGGTATTTGAGCTACCACTTGGGGGGTCCATGTTAAGACTGTGACTGGTATTTCCTCCGGGACGAACTGTCACCAGCGGCAAAGACACAGGGGGTTGAGGGCGACCAAACGCTGGCGGCTTAAGGTTTGGAGATGAGGACAGAGCAGGTGGGGCTGACACAAAATTACTAATCACATGCCGTGTTGGCAACATAGTACTGGAATGGGACGATTGAATAGGTTGGGGAGTTATTGCAAAATCAATTACATTGTGCTTGACTGCCAATACATTAAAAGGATCAACTAGGGGATCGTTAATGACATTTACAACGGGACGTGTCACTGAAGGTGTCGTCCTTGTTGAAGAAGAACAAGACTGATTAGGTTTAATTATTAAATTAGGATGAGCCATGAGGCTATTAAAAGCAATTTCAATTTTACTTGAACAGGCAGCAAGCACGGGATAATTTGATTTAACAATGGGATGGTCGTAATGACGTCTCCAAAAATTCTTGTAATGGTTAAGTTCATCTTTTACTTTACTAATTTCACTTTTAAAATGACCCACAGCTTCAGGACCCATGTTGGGGAAATCTACTGAAGCGAGAGCATGAAGTGCTAGGTCTGCGTCTTCACAAACAAAGGTGAATGTTAATTCCTGTTCCTTAAGCCTAGCGTTAATCTCCTCGGGGCTAAGCGTTTCCGCCTTAGGCGGTGGAGGGTTGTTTACGTTAAACATGAAGTCCGCCATCTTGGAATGACCACGTTTGATGAACGGATTCGTAAAATAAAACAAGGGATAACTGAATTTTCAAAGGAATATAAAAATGAAACTTTACACATTTACTAGTGTGACAATTGAATATTCAAATTTACTCATGGTGAGGGAAAATTGTTTAAATGGTAAATCAAAATGTAAATCACAAAATTACTTTAACATTCAAAGTGACCGGGTCCAACAAAGCAGACGATGCCCAGGTCACGTGACTTTAGACTTCACTAAACAGAATTATTTACGCACATGGCGATAATGACTAATTAAGTTACTTTAAAGCAAAACATGTTAGAAAGCACATGGGCTTATGAATGCAAAGATTTAAGTTAAAAGTTAAAATAACAGGTCGAGGCTGACACTGTTGTGACGATTTCACACTTACGGGCGCACTCAGGCGACCACTGAACTATTCAAAATGTAGATAGGCGCACAAGGCAACGACTTTAAAGTGCACTCTCGTGGAGGCTAAACATATATAAAATTTCCCTCACGCGGGGGCCGGGGGTAAAATAAAAATATCCTCGCTAAAGGACAAAAGCAATATCTCCTCGCTAAAGGAAATTAAATGAACGACACGCAGTAATTTACTTACGGTAGCAAACAATTACGTACCCTTAGTTGGTCTGTAAACAAGATCCGCCATCTCGGAACAAACACGTGGAATGAAACGGACTTGGGGTTATTAAGTTTCTACGGTACTTGTAAGAAGACTTAAAATTATGTTGCGCCAATTCGCTCTTTAGGACAAGGACATGTGCTAGGTATACGGGAACGTTAGTTAGAAAGGTTAAGGTTGGTTAGGGAAGGTAAACGACACAAAGGAAGGTAGACCAAGGTACAAAATGTTACAAATTAGATGCTTATTTAGCAAAATTAGTTGACAGAACGAGTACACCGGCGCTCTAGCTGAGCAGTAAACACGGGCGTCTGAACAACAAAAACCTTAGTTCAAGTAGCTTAGAACTTTCTGGTATAAGTGGATTCCGCCACAACACGTGGGTGAGCGGATCCTAGACAAAGTGAAGTTCCTACGACAAATTCTAGTCTTTCTGTAGAGAACATTCAGGCAACAAATTAACCTGGTTACGTAGCTCTTTCCTTAAACACGTGGTCGATACAAAAAGATCATGATGATTACAAATTTCTCTTCCCATTTAAAGTCTGGGCATTACACATTCGACAAACTGGCTGTGTGCGTGTGGGTAAGTGATATAGCGAGTTACTATATGCTTAATCAAGCTGATTAATTACGTTAATGCTTCATAAGTCAAAGGTAAAAGATCCGGTTCGAAGGACCACTCGTGTGGAGAATTTTTTATGTTTTATGTTCTGAGTGGGAACTTAGTCCGGGAAAGTCTCCTTATAACAGTTACATAAAGTTCAACAGGGGAGGATATGAGCACTTACTCTCGGGGCACAAACACCCTGCTAATACTTTACTGTCACAATTCACTAACCATCACTCTTAAATACAAAAGGGAAATTTACTGTCCAGAGGCCGGAGAACTCCACACGTAGAATAAGGTATAATTTACGGCCTACTCTAGCTTTGTCAGGTCTATAGTCATCTCATTCTCAGGCTCTGTTCCGGCTCCGTCCCAGCTACCCCAATGAGATGCTGGACAGGTATTTTATGTTAATGTAATTAGACAAAATCCAAAATGGGAGTAGTGATGTAAAGTAGTTTAAAAGTTTAAAGATAAGGATCTTTACCTTCGAAGCAAATATATTAATGCAAAGTTCCTCGCTGTTACCACCTATAGACTTACTTAGGTTTACTCTTTAAATATTCCCAGTTTAAACATTAAATAAATGAAGGAGCAAAAAATACTAAAGAGGTTTAATTAACCTAATATTGATTTATTCACAAATCTACATTAAAAGAAAACGGTCATCTTAACAACACAAAAAATGGTATCAAAAGAAATGCAATTCAAATAATGAAAATGATGGGTTAGACACGTGGTCTGCAACAATAAAAAATCAAAATGGGGTCTGGCACGTCGCCCACGTGACCCAGAGACTATGCTAGTCTCAAACCAGAAATGATAACAGAAAAATATTTGCACACAATCCCACCGCACGCAGTCCGAATAGTGTAAAAGCCAGGTTCCCTATAAAGTTAAAATTAGTCTAAGCTAAGAATAAATGGGGGAAAACTAAATGGCCATTGATGTAGTACCTGCACTCCTTTGAAGATTAGTCCTATGCCCGTGATAGCTGTTGACCTGGTTGCACTTTGCACTTTGCACTCTTGCCTGGCTCACCCCAAAATTTCTCACTTTGGCTGCAACTATGGTACACCAGGGTCCTCTTCTTCTCAATCTCTCCGACCGGCAGCAATCTTTTGCGAGTCGAGTTTTGGAAGAGAGGGGGAAGGGGGTGAGCCAGAGGTGGACGGATTAACTACTGACCGGGCCGGTCAGTCGGTCACGACAGCTTCTAGTTGAATGGGCTCGACCCTAAGGTCGAGGAGATCACCTGGCTTCACCTTGCTAAACAAGTGACGGTCATGATGCGCGCGGTAATCCATTGGGGGTACCATATCTGGACTTCAGGACAGGGCAATGTATTGTTGCAAGGAGTGCAGAGGAGACAGGATTTTGTACTAAATACTTTAGAGAAATCTTGCTGCTCTAAGGGAGTTTATATATACAACAATCCTACCTATTCTGGCTTGCTAAAAATTAATATTTAAAATGATTAATTAGCAATGGACTGGTGCGATGGGCATACATCTTAAAATTAACAAACCTTAATTGGTATTAGGAAATATAAGATGCATTAATTAAGCAGTATTGAAATTTATATTTAAATTTCAGTTTATGAATTTAATCTCGACCCATGTAGTTAAGGAAAGAACCAACATACGCCGAGGTTACTACTAAGGCCCTCTGTTGTGCGTATCTACGCTGTGACGTCACGAGCATGGCGTGCGCCACTGTCAACAAGTTTAAGTTTAGATTAGTCCTCCCTATGTTTGTTAAAGAAAACTAGATGTAGGAGAGAATGTTTAAGGGGTAGCTATAGTATTAGTAGAAGAGAGCTAAAAATACGATTAAAAGAAGAAGAGTGAAGAAAATTCTTCACAGTTCCGTACCTTTTTTCTACTATTTATATATTGTGTAAAACTTATATGGAAAAATTATTTCAAATATGTATGGAAATATCTAGCATTACTATCGCTAGTACTGTCATATAACCGTTGGTAACTCTGCGTATCATTCGTAACATGGAGAATTTTACCGTTTTCAGTAAATACCTGAGGTTTGTGACCTGTCATACTACTAGGTTAGGTTAGGTGGGTTTGCTAGGTTATGTACTCTTTTTTTACTCTTTATATATTGTGTAAAACATATATGGAAAAATTATTTAATATATGTATGGAAATATCTAGCATTGCTATAGCTAGTAATGTCACCGTACCGTTGGTAACTCTGTGTAACATACGTCAACGTTGGTGTCACTGTGTATCATTGGTAACGTTGCTAATGTTATCGTTTGCAATATATTCGTAAGTGAAGTGACACCGTTGAACAAGTGCTTATATTCAAATATTTTTACACAACATATGTTGTGTAAGAATATTTGACAACAGTGATTATATTTAACCATTTTAACAGAAAATATATGTTTTCTGTAGGAAATAATGTGATTTAACCGGTTTTCACCTTCATTTCATACGTAATAACAGCAACCAATTCGTCAACTTAAAGTTAGCAGAATTGTTTGATCTGTTTGTTTGCAGTTTAAATGAATATCAAATTCGGTTAAATCACGTTATTTACTATAGCAAATCTTATATTTTTTGTTCGAAATCACAACTTGTAATACAATGAAAATTTACCCAAATACCTATCCATAATAGTGATGAATGCACAGGGTTTAATCACGAGTAACTCTAAAAGGAAAATAGAGTTCTTAGAAGAACTAACCCAAATTGAAAAAAATAGATATATTAAATATAAGTGAAACATGGTATTCCCAAGAGACTGGCAGTGATGACCAGATAAAGGGTTTCCAAACTTATAGATCAGACAGAAAAAATAGGAATCAAGGGGGAACCGCAATATATGGAAGAGACATAAATCAAGGAAAAGTCTGTGAAAAATACAGCAACACAGAATGTGAATTGATTGCGGTAGAATTTGAATTTGAAAAACTAGTGAATATTGTAGTTTACAGACCCCCAAACACTAAGGAGTTTGACATAATAATAGAAAAAATAGATGATATATGTAGAAACCATAAAGACTGGAATATACTCCTATCCGGAGATTTTAACTTTCCTTTCGTGGATTGGAAAGAACGGATAGAAGAAAGTGGTTGTATGTATACATATAAAAGAGATAGTAATAGTAGCGCAGAAGATAAGAGGCAATTTGAAAAGCTTCAAGATATGCTATTAGAACATAATATGCAACAAATAAACCACATTCCAACAAGAAAGGAAAATGTCCTAGATCTAGTATTTGTGAATGAGGTGAATTATGTTAAAGAAATAATAATGTATAACACGGGAATTTCAGACCACAATGTCATAGAATTGATAGTCCATTCCAAAGCAAGTGATCGCAGAATTAATAAAAGCACAAAACTTTGGGAAGGATATGGAAAATATAATTTCCACAGTAAGAATATAAAATGGTCAGAAATAAATGAAGAACTGAATAAAGAATGGAAATATGTGTTTGTAAGTGATAATATACAGGTAAATACGGACATACTGTACAAAATACTGGAGAAAATTGTTGAAAAATATGTACCGAAAAAAATCAATAAACAAAAGACGTGCATACCAAGAGACAGAAGAATCTTATTTCAGAAAATTAGAAAGTGGAAGAAAAATCTTGCAAAAGAAAAAAAAGTGTGGAAAATGAGGGAAATAAAATGTAAGATAGAAAATGAAAAAAGGGACTTAGAAGAAAGGACACTTCAAAATATAAAAAGAAACCCTAAAGTACTTTACTCCTATGCAAAAAAGATGAATAAAGGGAGATTAGAAATAGGCCATCTAAGAATTGAAGGACGGCTAACGAATGAAAAAAAGGAAATATGCAACATATTAGCAGAAAAATATAAGAGTGAGTTCACACCAAGAATTGCGAATGAGAATAATGAAACAGAAATGAGAGAAGAAAATGTTGAATATCTAACGGATATAGATATTAATGAAGCAGATATTGTCACGGCTATAAACGAAATTAAAAATGGATCGGCAGCCGGACCAGATGGAGTTTCAGCGATTTTGTTAAAAAAAACTGCAAACACTATCGCGAAGCCGCTTGCAATACTGCTAAGACAAAGTGTAGATATGAGCGAGATATATGTTAAACATAAATTAGCTTATATAACCCCTATCTTCAAAAGTGGATCAAGACTAGAGGCAAGCAATTATAGACCTGTTAGTCTAACATCACATATTATGAAAGTGTATGAGAGGGTAATAAAAAAGAAAATAATGAACCATTTGGTTAAAAATAATTTGTTTAATATGGGTCAACACGGTTTCGTGCCTGGAAAAAGTACACAGACCCAACTGATAGCACACTATGAAAACATATACAAAAATATGTTAAATGAAAAAGACACAGATGTGATCTATCTAGATTTTGCAAAAGCCTTTGACAAGGTAGACCATAACATATTGGAGAAAAAAATGAGAAAGCATAATATTGTGGGAAAGATAGGAAAATAGGTAAAAGAATTCCTGCAAAACAGAAAACAGAGATCTAAACAAAATATATGAATGGGCGGAGATAAATAGGATGGTATTTAACTCCGATAAATTCGAATCAATAAATTATGGAAACAGAGAAGGAATGGTAGGCTATATGCATACAAGGGACCTAATAATGAGACAATCACAAACAAGGAAGCAATTAAAGACCTTGGTGTAATGTTAAATAGGAATATGTTATGCAACGACCAAATAGCAACACTGTTGGCTAAATGTAAAGCAAAAATGGGAATGTTATTCAGACAGTTTAAAACAAGGAAAGCTGAACACATGATTATGCTTTACAAAACTTATGTACGTAGTACACTCGAGTACTGTAATGTGATATGGTACCCACACTACCAAAAGGATATTGCGCAAATAGAGAGTGTACAAAGGTCCTATACTGCTAGAATAGAAGAAGTTAAGGACCTTGACTACTGGGGATGCTGAATTCAAAATTGAAATCTGTTTTTACTCATCACCTCTAGTTTTTTTTTTAGATATGCATAGCGTTCATTTTGTGCATACACGGTACAAAAAGGCGTTTATGCATTCAGGGTTAAATCTAATATTGGGAGACTTATGGCTTATTTTTTAGTTATTATGCACTAAATGTAAGTGATTGCATTATATATATAATTACATATCAAGACAGATTTTGGCAGTTAGGGCAACAGGTCTCAATCCACACTCATTAGTGCTCTGGCAGTCATTGGAAGAGGTTGTCTCACAGGTGGCGATTAGGTTGGTGTCCCTCAACTATCGTGTTACACATCTTTTGGGTAGCTAAATATTAGTATTACATTTTCCAATGCACATTTTATTGCTTTGCATATGATTTAGTTTTACATTGTTATATTTTCATATTCTCCAATGGCTTCAAACACGTCAAAACATTGAGGATGCCTTAATAAGGCCAATTCTTTCTGCTACGTGTGTGGGGACTTCACAACATTTGCACAGCGTCGAACCATCACTTCCCTCCTCAGAACCGCCTACTTTCACTATTTTGACTGTAAACCCTGCTACAATGGACCAACTGCATGGTTTAATGGCAAGAAAGCGGCTTTCAACTTTGCAGTCGCGATGGTTTGGAGAGAGCCACGAAGCCAAGCAGATGATTGTTATTTTTGTTTAACTAATATAACTGGTTTCAATGAATCTTCTAGGAAAAAAGATCAAATATCCCAACCTTCCATCTGCTATGAGACCCGTTCCCCATTCAGATGATCTTCCTGTACCCACACCTCCAGTAAATAAGGATCTTCTTTCCTCATTAGATGAAGAAATGCCTTCAAGGGAGGATTCTGCTGAGTCAATATCTTTGGAAGATATTCAGTCTACATATTCAGGAACAAGTGGCAACGAGCCACACTGGATCAGGCAAGAAGACCTGAATGATCTTGCTCGTGATTTGTATCTGTTTATAGCTTTTAAGGAATAGATATAGATAATAGATTCATTTGAATGCAATTGATTCTAGTTTTAAGTGTTTTGTTGTAAGGAAATATAGTTTTAAGGTCATGTCTTTGATTCCCTTCTGTGCAAGAGTCCAGCTATAAGATTACGATGGTAGAAAGTTTGTTTTGAGGAGACTATTGTCAGTAAGTAAGATTCAAGGGTTTGGGGGCTGCTTTTGTGTGCATCCTGCCACATTATTTTGGCGCCCGAACAGGGACTGCCGAGGTGGGATTGGAAGCTAGAAAGTTTGATGAAGGACGGAATTAGGATTAGAAATTAGATTTAAGGTTGAGTAAAAATGGAAGAGTAATTTAAGGTATTAAGGGAGGAATTACAGCTAACTAAGGAGCGTGAGGAGAAATTGTTGCAAGAGAATAAGTGGCTGAGTTGTGAGAAGGAGGAGATGCAAAGGAAACTGAGGGAACTTAAGGGAACTGTAGAGAGAGTGGAAGAGGGTGTTGAGATGAGGATGCGAGAGAATAAAGAATGAATGGAAGCTATGATAGGGCAAGTAATGGGAATGATGAAAACTTTCATGGGTGATGGTGCAGTAGGAGAAGTGTCTTCAGCATAGGGTAATGGGTTGATGGTGGGAGAGAAGGCTAAGGTAACTGATAATGGGCAAGGTAGTGATAGTGAGATTGAAGATAAGGGAACTAGGCATAGTAAGGGTGAGCAGAAATGTAATAGGAAGAATGAGGTGAAAGGTTAAAGAAGTGTGAAGAGGGAAAAGAGGAAAGGTCAGGATGAGAGTGAGGATGATCATGAATGGGTGAAAGTGGTAAGTAAGAAAAAGGAGTAAGGAGGGAATGGTTAAGGATAGGAATTCAAGTGTTTACTTGGATTTGTTATATTCAAATGAGGAATTAGGAAACAAGAAGGGATTATGCAGTGAAGATAGTAGTGAGAATGAAGGTGAGGAAGTATGTAAGACAGTGTTTATGAGAGAGGTACCGAGTTATGAAAGGTTTAATGAACATAAGTAGTAGGGATGTGTTTGACTTTTTTAGGGAGTATGAAAAATTCTATCAGGCTAAGTATGGTGATATTAAGAGTTTGGGGTAGGGAGTTAGGAGAATATTTGACAGGGTATTTGTTGAAGATGTATGGTGTGATAACGAGTGTAGGTGATGTTGATTATGAAAGTGTGAAAAAGAGAATACTTGAGCAGGTAAAACGTATGAAAGTGGGTGTTAGGTATAAGGGTAAGAATGATTTTGATGAAGCACGGATGAATGTAGGAGAAGCGATATCAAAGTATGTATGTAGGTTGGAAATGTTAGCTAGGAAGAAGTATGGGGATGAAGGCATAAATCAGAATATGGAATTAATGAAGAAGTTTTTGGCTACTGTACCTGAAAATCTTGCGGAGTTTATTAATTTGGAACAAAAGGAGAAAATGAGGTGGATGAAGGAAAGATTGACATGGGATGATATTTGAGAGATAGTTGAGGACTGTGAATTAGATAGATGTATGAAAGAAAGTAAATCTGTGAATGTGAGAACTGAAATGGGGAAAATTGTGTCAGAATTCGGTAGTTTTAAAGATGCTATTTTGAGAGGGCCTACGAGGATAACTGATATTGTAGTAGGTAGGAGTGTTAGGGCGAGTAATGTGGGAATACATGTACGTACAAATGAAGGGTTTAGGCAAGGGAATCATCTTTGGAGAGATAAGAGTTCTAGTGCATAGCGAGGTAGGTCGGGTAGTTGTATCCGTGAAGAGAAGTGTTATAGGTGTGGGATAGGACATAAAAAGAATGAATGCAGATGGGGGTTTAGAGCAGGTTTCGGGTGAGGAGAGACAGGGCATCCTATTAGTGATTACAAGAATGAGAAAGTGGTTAAATGTTATCGGTGTGGTAAGACTGGGCATATAGCGAGTGGATGTAGGAAGAATCGTACGAATGTGATTTGCGGCAATTGTGGTAAAAATGGTCATTATGTGAGGATGTGCAAGGAGCAGCGTGCTAAATGTACTGATGTGGTGTAGAAGCCACCAATTGTTGGTATGGTACTGTCATAAACACACATTAGAGTTCTATTTTCAATTGTCATACGGAATGGTCATCCGACCAAACCATCCATACTCCTGTGATGGAGCTACTAATAAACTGTTTTAAAGTTAACTTGACTAGACTTATTCAGAAGAAGTCACCTACAAGTCCAACAAATCTATATCACATTGAAGAGACATGAGATAGAACACTAATGTGTGTTTATAACAGTACCACACCAACAATTGGAGTTAATTATGTGGCAATTGCTTTGATCTGCACATTCTGAAAATTAGTCTGACCTTGCGAGTTCTGGGTAGATGGCCCAGGAACAGAGTTATTTTAAGCTCTATTCGTTTGTTTTTTATTTTGAACAGCATTGACGTTTGGCTGTTTCTTCTTACTGAACTGAGGATTTTTCTTTATATTTCCATAGGGAATTGACTGTGGAATTGATTGTGTATTTCTTGGATTCTGTTGTTGATTACGCGAGTAGCATCGACTATATGAATGAGTTGAACTGTTATGTATTGAACAATAGCGTGTTTTACAGTCTGCGATCAAGTGATCTTGACGTTTGCAATTATAACACGTCATTCCTGCAACTTGATTATTATTAACTACGTTTACTTGTAGTGGCTTAGTTTCATTTTTTGCAAGATCAGTACACTTAGACATGTGTTTCTTTATCTGTTTATATACATCTAATTCTGTACTTTTGGGCATTAACTTTTTATTAAAACACTGCACTAAAGCTTCTGGCAACATAAGTGTCATGCAAGTTAAATACATTAATCGTAAGAAATCTATCACGGTGATGTTATCTCCTGTAACCCATGTGGAATTACCTAAAATATCCTGATATTCATTTAGCCTATCGGCAATAAAAGCCGCTCTTTCTATAACATTAAGCTGAGTCATAGGGGCTTAATTAAGTGTATTTCTTAATGTTAAAACTACATCTAAGGCTTCCTCACTGCCATAGATCGCACGTAGCCTAACATTGAAATCCCCTAAGATACGCACTTGCATCTCCTTTAGAAAAGTCTATAAAACTTTTAGCTTCTTGTAATTGTACAAATGGGTCTATGATATGTTTTGCATTTAAGTGAGCGTCAACTGATGAAATCTAAGACTCGACATTTTGAGGTAAGAACCCATTGACCCGACCTTGAAAAGGAAGAATAGCTGAACGTGCACTTACTAGGGTTACTACCGGAGCGGGGTTACTAGGTCCGGGGGTGGGGATACTTGGTCCGGGATTTATAAGAGGAGTCATGTTTACTTTAACTTTTTTTCTATCTCTTTGATTCCTTGCAATCCTATCAAAATCTCTATATGAATACAGACGTCCACTGCGTAAACGCATAAGCACTATACAATAAAGATATGTTGCAGATTATAACATAATCCGTCAAAACAATGATACTAATATAAAGATATTTCCCGAGAACTTCTGAAAGAAAACGGAATTAGCACAGAGAAAATAAATTCGAGACGAGAATTCAAAGTTGAATACAGTTTCCTTTGATGAAGGAAAAATGAAGATTAGCAAATAACTCACCCCAGCAATAATGGACGATCGACTCGTGACAACAAACACTTCACTGCCTAAAACTGAATGAATAAAGAAATGTACTTAGCTTTCATTATTTATGGTAATGGACGATGACGTAATTTCCTCTCTCTCTCTCTCTCTAGTTTGCGAGAGTTTAGCTGTTTGGATGAATGTTTTCGATTTGATTTTCCGTCGTATTGATGAATGTTTTATTTCCTGGATATGATCCTTACATGTTTGTTTAGTAAACGTTGATAAAGTTGAATGCCATTCCTTCGTCTTCTTAATTTAAGTTGTTGATTGAAGATTCTTGTCCTCAGTTTGTATAATATTTATAGTTGATGTTCGATGGGTTCATTTCTTCCGTGGACGTAGATACTTCGTCGTAATTGTAGATTCATTACTGTATTACAGTTTATATCCCTGGTTCTTAAAGTTGATATCGCTGGTTCTTAAAGTTGAATCGCTGACACAAATTGTTGGTGTGGTACTGTTATAAACACACATTAGTGTTCTATCTCATGTCTCTTCAATGTGATATAGATTTGTTGGACTTTTAGGTTTCTTCTTCTGAATAAGTCTAGTTAAGTTAACTTTAAAACAATTCATTACTAGCTCCATCACAGGAGTATGGATGGTTTGGTCGGATGACCATTCCATATGACAATTGAAAATAGAACTGCCAAAAATATAAGTTTTGGTGATAACGTCGTATGAGTTATCTCATCATTTATTACAAATATGATTACACAGCATTATTATCGGAAGCCATCTGGTTCCATGCAAAGATCAAATAAGTCAACTGTTTCTCACGGGATGCTTGTGTTGTATATACTCTTCATTTAAGATGTTACCTATGCAATGATTTAGCTTGGTCTTGACTTTCGTATCCTGTTATGACTTGACGTTCACACACTCCTAACTTCTCCAATGATCCCTTGGGTCATGGGTTTATTATGTATATATTTCACATATAGCTATGGTTTGTGGGAAGAAGGTATTACATCAGCCTCGATGTTCGGGAAACTAGTTAGTAAGAAGTTTCAGCTGGGTCAATTCTCTTGTGTATATGGAGGGAATAAGATCAATGTTTGTGAGAATGGGATAAATAATTGGTTGGAAATGAGTAAGTATGAACCTAGTATGCATGAGAAGTTAGTGTTGGAAAATAAACAATTAGTTTAGTTGAATATAGGATAAAGAAGCGTTTGAAAATATTTAGTTAAGTTAAAGTACAAGGGGAATTTATAGGTAAGGGAAGGAATCAGAAGTGCATGAGAGGGGTGTAAGTGTGGAAGATAAATGTGTTAATACAAGAGAACCATGGTTGAGTATGAATACCTATAGTCTGATTGGTTTTACCTTAGATGATGCAAAAGAAAGTATAAAAAAGGTGAGAATGAGAGGGAGGAAAATGATAAGTAGTATGAATGATTCTTTTATTAAAGTAGAAAATGGTTTGCATGAAATGAATGAACTGTTGATGGGAATAAGTGAGATTTTAGGGCCAGATGATAGTGAGATAGATGGGATAGTGCCTGATATATTAGATTATAGGAGTATAGATGGGAATCTGAATAGGACAATGAATGATACCAATATGGAAGAAGTGAATGACAGAGTATATGAAGGCCCAGTCACTCGAAGCAGAGGTCGTGTTCCCGAATGCGACTGGGTTATGAAAAAAATCAGGTAAGTATTGCGTAAAATGGATTTGGCAAAGTAAGGAGGGAGGAATGTGGAGGATTAATTTTTGTTTTACTTTTCTTTATCTTTTGTTGTTTGCCAAATCCGAGAGAGAGAGAGAGAGAGAGAGAGAGAGAGAGAGAGAGAGAGAGAGAGAGAGAGAGAGAGAGAGTGTATGTGTGTGTCCACGAGCGAGAGGTAGTTAGTGTATCGATTGTTTGTTGTGAGAAAGACTTGGTATAATTGAGGTTGTTTGTTTGTTTTTAGCTAGGTTAGGACAGCAACGAATGCCTTGGGCGAATGCTCTTTTTGATTTGACTGCAGCTAGAGGCAGTTGTGTGTGTGAATGCTGGATTATCATTTTTATTCTTTTACCAGCGTGGAAGTGTTTGCTTGTTTCAGCAGTAAGTACTATTTTATTTATCTTTGCTAGGAGTGATTCTGAATAATAAAAAGTTTATTATTTATCTTTGATTGTAGTGCGATAGTTTAGTTAGCTAGGAGTGTTAGTAAGTGTTTTTCTTTTTTCATTTGCAGGCCGTAACTCCTCCTTAGGAGAGATCAAATTGAATTTTTTTGAATGCTAACCAATTATTGATGACCTGGACTGTTTTGAAGGACCTGATTTTATTGTTCTGTTAGATTATGACGATGATGATGGTGATGATGATGGTGATGATATAGAGTGCTCAAATCAAGTGAGGCAGGTGTAGCAGATTACCACAAAGTTATCTGTCAGCCACCGAGTTATTGTGCCAAGTGTTGCTTCTACAAGAGAGTTGTGGCATTAGGCTAAAAGGACTGTTAGCTCTTGTGTGGACAAAGGGGTCCACACATAAACAAATGTTTGTGTAGTTTATTTTTCATAGTTGTGTACGCGCATGAATAGTTTATATTTTTACTATTGTTCTACGTTGTGGTTATTTTTGTCTGTATTTTTGTATTAAGTTGATGATTAGTTTTAGGTACTGTTATTCTTTTGATTGGTGATTCGGTTTAGTTTTAAATCTATAGCTTATAATGATTAGGTATAGATAATATATTCATTTGAATGCAGTTGATTCTAGTTTTAAGTGTTTTGTTCTAAGGAAATATAGTTGTAAGGTTATGTTTTGTCTTTATTTCCCTTCTGTGCAAGAGTTAAGCTGTAAGATTACGATGGTCGAAAGTTTGTTTTGAGGAGACTATTGTCAGTAAGTAAAATTCATGGGTGTGGGGGTTGCTTTTGTGTGCATCCCGTCACATTGTGTTGATAGTGTAAAAAAATCTTTTGGTCTACTCGTATAATTCCAATATAAAACTTATCAAACACGATGAGTAACTGTTGCTCAAAACCACCAATGGCTTTCAGATTCAAATAAAATAGGATTTGATAAACCCATAATTAGTAAGAAAAGCAAATACATATTTTGCATTTCTTTAGTAAAACCAAAGATAGAATAACTATTGATAATGTTTATACTTCCTTTAACCGTGATCTGATCAATGAATCACGGTCCTCGTCAGGCTCAGGCACCATTAGAAAGAATATTCGAACTGGAGTTGAAAGGAAATTATGTAATTGGGATTTATTCAAAATTCTAGTACTGTGTGGTCTGAAAGTCACTTGCAATCAAAACGCTCAGATTAAGCTAATGAAACCGCTTAATATTTTCTAAGCATGCATTAAAATAATCAACCAATAAGTAAGCGCTTCAAAATATGGTTGTTTAACACATATCTTTGGTACAGGATTCTTGTCTGATAATATTTCAACATCACTTATAGTCATCGACAGAATTTTTTGTTGTTATTACACAAAGGAAGATCCCAGGCATAGCAATATGCGGAAGATAGATCAATTTCTCGCAAACACTGAAAATAACATTTAAGCATGGATGAAAAAGAAAGGTTCATTGATGTCTTATTCAACAATAGTCTCAATAATCTGAATTCCAGATATTCTTATCAAGACCTAATTTCTGGCTATCCATAAATGGTGAGAACCCTTCAATGAGTGAAAAGCAAGGAAATTTTCTATTATATCTTTAACAACATAATTGTGTGAAAAGACCTTTACATTTGTCACAGCAGTTGAGACTAGCTACCAATCTTGGAATGACACAAAATGGTCTCTCCATCTTGCAGTAACGTAATTGGAGTCAAAACCCCACAAACATTTTTCAAACAAGCAGGAGTAAATATCACACAAAAATCTTTAATAATTAAATAAACTTAGAATTTTCATTTATTTTGTAATAACTTAACTTGAACTTTATATTAAATACTTTCCTCTAAAATTAATACAACATAAGTTCTCTGATTTTCATTACCTTCGCCAACTTCGTTGAGGCGAAGGTTATGTTTTGATAGGCATATATTTGTATATCTGTGCGGGCTTGTGATTCACATAACTCCAAAACTATTTAGCCGAATCTCATGAAATTTGGTGGGATGGTTGGCCATGATTCAAGGACAATTTTATTAGATTTTCGGAGTGATTGGGTCAAAAGTCAAGGACAATGTAATAAAAAAGGTAAAAATGAATCACAAAACTCTACAACTATTTGACAGAATATTATGAAATTTGGTGGGATGTCTGACCGTGATCCAAGGAGAATTTAATTAGATTTTGGAGTGATTGGTTTCAAAGGTCAAGGTCAAGGTCACAAAAAGGTAAAAAAGGTCTTTTCGCTATATCGCGGTCAATATTTATCTGATTTGCTTGAAACTAGCGCCAAAATGTGCTTAATCTAATTGCCTATCTTGCGTTATTCAACATGATATAGCAATGTCCTTGCCCTTGTTTGTGGATTTATTTGTTTGTATGTCTGTGTATTGGTGATTCGTATAATTCGAAAACTATTTGACTGAATCTCATAAATTTTTTTGGGATGATTGACCATAATCTAAGGACAATTTGATTAGAATTTTGGAATGCTTGGGTCAAAGGTCAATGCCAATGTCACGAGAAAGTAAAAAAAAAAAGTATTTTTGACATATCGAGGCAACATTTTACCTGATTTACATGTAACTGGTGACAAAATGTGTGTAATTCAGTCGCCTGGCATGTGTTATATGTGTTTTGGGATCAAATGCCCACAACTTCAGTGGCGATGGTGAAGATGTGTTTTACTGAGAACCCGTTCTAGCTATATACATATGATTACCATTTTTTTTTTAAAAATTCATGTTAGCGGACCGTCATATTTAGAATTATGCATTTAGTGGTCCATGAACTTTAGAAGGTTGGCGACCGCTGGTCCAGGGTATTTTTCAGAACTGGTTTGGCTATAGCCATTTTCTCAGATGTGGAAAACATACGTTGAAAAAATGCTGGCATTTGCTATTCTCATTATTATATCGGCTAGACTAGAAAAGTTTCTCTCGCCAATCCCTTCGGATGTTGGCATAGGATTGATTGGACAGTTTGTTTTCTTTGCTCTCTTGATAATCCTGGTGATGCCATGTTGCGTTATGTTGTTAAATCTTATTAATTTTGTCTGTGTTCCTGGTTTATCATTAATCTGATGTTGAGTATTTACAAATAACCGGTTATATTTTCAATTTTGTTTTTAAAGAATATTAGAAAATTATTTGCTAGTTCCTGATCACTGTATCCATCAGGTAGCTTTTTTTCGTTTACATTTCCAATTATACCATTCACGAGACGATATAACTTATGTCTGTTGCTGCTACGAGGATTTTTCTTTTATAGTATTCACTGTTTTTCTTTCATAGCAGGTAGTTATAATGACAAGCAGCAGTTTTGTATTCTACCCAAGTACTTTCAGTTTTTAACCTATTCCTCTTTCTTTCCTAAAATCTTTTCCCCTCTTTTTCACCAAAGTCTCTCCATCAAACCAAGGAGATTGGTCTTTTATAGTTATAGTCTTTTAAATCGGTGGGCACATGGTATCATATTCACTTTTACTCACTTTATTATAAGTGGTCGTAAGACAGTTAACACACTTAGCTCCCAACAGACGTTGGTCATCATGATCACAGGGAATGTTGATAGCGTTATTCATTTTCTTTGTAACTTTTTCAATAAATACGGTAGGAGAAATATATTATATATGTCTAAAGTTTATTTCCTTTACTAATGCATGTTTTTGTAGAGGTAGACTGAACATAAAAAGTTTGTGCACTGGGGAGATGGTATACTTCTCTTCCACTTTTATATGAGATACAATATTATTCATGTCATCACTTAAAACTAAGTTCAACGTATGCCCAGTTAAAGTAGTTGTACAGTCGACACTATTCACTAGTCGATATGATTCTAATAACTCATTAAATGCCAAAGCGTCAGGATTTGATGCGTCATCCATTCAAAAATTTAAATCTTCCCAGATAACTAATTCGTTTTTCTCCATGATAATCATCTCAATGAAAACATCGAATTCTTCAAAAAAGTTACTAGTGTTTGTTCTCGGGGGTTTATAGAATGTTACAAAGGAGGTGATTTTTTTTTTTGCATAGATTTTATTTATATACACTCAAAGCTTGTTACACTGGTTCTTTTCAACATTCTGAGATTTGAGTAACTTTTATGAATAATGAGCCCGACACCCCCTCCAGACCTACCTTCTCTCGGTATGTGAAAGAAGGTGTATAGGGAGGGGGGGGGGGTTGATTGTCATTTCAGTGATCTTTGCCTTGTCGAAGTTATTTAACCATGTTTCAGATATTGCTAGTATGTCCAAATATTTCTCGTTCATCGATTCTCGAGTTTGAATGGTATTATTACGTAAAAATTGTACATTTACATAGCCACAGTTTATGACATCCTTAGTAACAATGATCAGTATTTTCTGCAAGTCTTTTAAAATTCAAGTCATAAGCTTTGCATTCTCAATTTAATATATGGTCACTTGGTTTGTTTAACTTTGTACAGCAAGTAACAACAACTACAACAACAACAACAACAACAACAACAACAATAATAATAATAATAGTAATAATAATAATAATAATAATTAACAATCCACCACTTATCCTCTTCCTTTCTGCTAGTTTAGTCTTAGGCACAGGCTCGATTTCAGATGCACTTCTTTCATATCTTCTGTAAGTTTTATTTGCAATATCATATATACATTAAACACACAGCCTAACCACAACATGAATTATGTGATTGTAAGGAAAGTTTCAAGATTAGTCATATCTTAAAGGTGATATATGCAACCGGGTGTCTTATAACAATAATAGATATTACAAAAATATGTATTGATTTTTTTTTTATCAACTCATCACCCTGTGCAATGGAAGAGGTCCTCTGCTTATGAGAAATAATAGGTCAATTATGGGAGGACTGTTATAGAAACAGTTGAACCCTACAAAAGAAGGAAGCCCATAGATTTTTAGGCAATAGGTGGCACTGATCAAGCACTGGGAGTGCACAGGTATTTATATGTGGGCTTCCTTTACTGTCCTTGTGACACTACCAGTTGATATCGGTTTAGATATGTTCATTACATTAATTAAATTACTATAACAGCTTTTTCTTTTCTCAAATTCATTGAGTATTTATGTTTTTTCACTAGAAATAACTGTGTATTTTTCTATAATGATCTAGCTGATATTTTGATAAAGATATTTAGCTATACTTTAAAACCCTGGTTAGTAAACTGTCTCTGTTACAAAATATTTTGTCGTCAAATTAAGTGTTATTAGGAAAGAGAAGAAGGTAAGCATTACCAGTTAGTGACTTTTGAAGAAATTAACTGAAACTGGGTCGCACGGATTTTGCTGCATACTGTACCATACTCGCATATTGTAGTAAAACTTTGATGGAGAATTGGCCAAAACTTGCAATTAATACTTTTAGATTTAATGCTCAGTATTCATTATCGTGTATTTTCTCCCTCATTGCCTTCCTCTACTTTAGCTATAATATTTTCGTTGTTAAAATAATCTTCTGATATACTGTACCTCCAGCACATCGTGTGTATATCCCCCATGATCTTTACTTGCTAAATAAACTAGATCACCATAAGATAGATCGGGTGAATATATCTAGGAATAGGTTTTGCATAAGCTTCTACCACCTCTCAATCATTATTTTTAGATTCCTTGCATAAAAATACATTTGGGGTGGGCTTACCCGGCCAAACATTAGAGTTTTGGAGCTTGCTGTATTCTAAAATTATCCTGGAGAGACATCACTCAGATCATTAATACATTAATTCATCGATTCTGATTATCGAGGCTTAATGCTATCATCATTGATTGCTGTTTAGATATTGCTTATTCCTCTGAGACAAGTTTACATAAAAGGTAATTTTTCCATACCAGTCAATCTTCTTCTATTAACGTTTTTTTTTTTTTTTTTTTTTTTTTTTTTTTTTTTTTTTTTTTAAGGGGTAAGCACGGTTACTGGACATTGTTTTGGAATTGGGGTAGACCATGGTCCCGATCAGTTGCCCTGCCTGACATCGCTTAAACCCTGGCAGCGTATGTTCAAGCTTTGCACCAGTCACCAGCGTCCTTTCTCCCAGCAGCAAGGAGTCCTGGCGCGATGTGATTGACAGTTCCAGACGTGTGACGTCTGTTATGTTTTTAGAAGGGGTTGGAGTGGCTTTGTTCGTGTGTGTATTAGTCTGTAACACCCATTTACTTCAAGCAATCCTATCCGTCGATTACATACATAATCCTGAGGTATCTTCACGGATAGTACAGTGTCCGACTCACCGACTGGTCGGGTGCTGATTTGAACCCGAGCCACAGGCATTTAACAAGTCAGAGCTTACTGCTCTAACCGATATCGCCATCGATGCTCTTTGCCGTAGGCTACCAGTCAACGCCACCGACAAAGTACCTTCACTAGGTCCTCATTCTGTCTGCCTCTTATCTTCTGTTATTTCAGCTCGTCCTTTTTCGTCACTTAAATAGATTGTTATATAGATACGGGCATTACTTCCCCTTCACCGGCAACCCCCTTGTAGTGGGTGGATTTCCCAGCAAGTCTTATGGGTGGGGTTGATATCGATCTCTCTTAAATCCCGATTTATTTTCCTGGTGATTAATGGCATTTCAGTTTTTTGCCTTTATGTTTCCAAGAGAGAGAGAGAGAGAGAGAGAGAGAGAGAGAGAGAGAGAGAGAGAGAGGACATTATCGTCCGTAAAACTTTCTTTTGTACTTTTCCAGTGTAAGTATGAATCACGTTTTCTCGTAAGCAGGACCATTTATCAAGATAAAGGAAAGACTTCATATGAGATTTATTACCTGATTTATGATGCGGTGCTGATGAAGTTTAATAATCGAGAGCTGAAAATAGTCTCTGAAAATATGAGTGATATCTATTTCACGTATTTATTAAACTCTCTCTCTCTCTCTCTCTCTCTCTCTCTCTCTCTCTCTCTCTCTCTCTCTCTCTCTCTCTCTCTCTCTTGTGGTTTTTGAGTAGCACCCATACCTTGCAATTCCAAGGTTCAGTGTTCAAGTCCCGGTCCAGGTCGGGGGAACAGATGGGCGCATCCCTATAATTAATAATGCCTCTGTTCACTTCAGCAGCAGATTAGGTATAAGTTGTTAGCTGACCTTTGCAGGTCACAGCTAATGGTCAGAGAGACAGAGGTAAAGACTAAAGTATCTATATGCATTATTAAACCAGTATGCCACCAAAATACGGAAGAGATTTGACTAGGCAATCCTCATCCTACAAGGGTGAAGCTATTTAAAAGAATAGGATTGTCGGCTCTCTCTCTCTCTCTCTCTCTCTCTCTCTCTCTCTCTCTCTCTCTCTCTCTCTCTCTCTCTCCGAATGCCCCAATTATAACAACTTAAGAAATAGATATCTGTTTGAGGCTCGAGGTGAGGATGGCAGGTTCATCCTTGTCTTACCCTATTGCCTTATTTTTTGTTTGGGTTCCCCCAGGTCCCTCAGTGTGAGGCACCTCGTATATCCACCAGAGAGTTGCTAATGCATCTTCCGGTGTATTTTGCATCTTCCAGTCTTGGATGGTCTGGGATGCATCTTAGGTATTTATCGAGCTTATTCTTAAACACATCTACGCTCACTCCTGATATGTTTCTTAGATGAGCTGGCAGCACATTAAATAGTCGCTGCATTATCGATGCTGGTGCGTAGTGGATTAATGTCCTATGGGCCTTTCTTAGTTTACCTGGTATATTTTTTGGCACTATTAATCTACCTCGGCTTGCTCTTTCTGATATTTTTAGCTCCATGATGTTTTCAGTAATTCCTTCTATTTGCTTCAATGCTTGTATTATCATGTAGCATTCTCTTCTCCTTTCCAGGCTGTATAGTTTTAAAAATTGCCGTCTTTCCCAGTAGTCAAAGTCCTTAACTTCTTCTATTCTAGCAGTATAGGACCTTTGTACACTCTCTATTTGCGCAATATCCTTTTGGTAGTGTGGGTACCATATCACATTGCAGTACTCGAGTGTACTACTTACATAAGTTTTGTAAAGCATAATCATGTGTTCAGCTTTTCTTGTTTTAAAGTGTCTGAATAACATTCCCATTTTTGCTTTACATTTAGCCAATAGTGTTGCTATTTGGTCGTTGCATAACATATTCCTATTTAACATTACACCAAGGTCTTTGATTGTTTCCTTGTTTGTGATTGTCTCATTATTAGGTCCCTTGTATGCATATATGATTCCTTCTCTGTTTCCATAATTTATTGATTCGAATTTATCGGAAATAATACCATCCTATTTATCTCCGCCCATTCATATATTTTGTTTAGATCTCTTTGTAGTGAGTTCCTATCTTCATCACAAGTAATTTCTCTACTTATTCTTGTGTCATCGGCGAAACTTCTCACTACGGAGTTTTCAACATCACAGTCTATGTCTGAGATTATAATAACAAACAGCAGGGCAGCTAATACTGTACCTTGTGGCACGCCGGATATTACCTGGGCTTCATCTGATTTCTCGTCATTTGCAACCAATATCTGTTTTCTGTTTTGCAGGAATTCTTTTACCCATTTTCCTATCTTGCCCACAATATTATGC
This sequence comes from Palaemon carinicauda, assembly GCF_036898095.1. Taxonomy (NCBI): domain Eukaryota; kingdom Metazoa; phylum Arthropoda; class Malacostraca; order Decapoda; family Palaemonidae; genus Palaemon; species Palaemon carinicauda. The sequence goes on from NC_090737.1 coordinate 53,056,444, forward strand.
TTTCTCATTTTTTTCTCTAATATATTATGGTCTACCTTGTCAAAGGCTTTTGCAAAATCTAGATAGATCACATCTGTGTCTTTTTCCTTTACCATATTTTTGTATATGTTTTCATATTGTGCTATCAGTTTAGTCTGTGTACTTTTTCCAGGCACAAAACCGTGTTGACCTATATTAAACAAATTATTTTGAACCAAATGGTTCAATATTTTCTTTTTTATTACCCTCTCATACACTTTCATAATATGTGATGTTAGACTAACAGGTCTATAATTGCTTGCCTCTAGTCTTGATCCACTTTTGAAGATAGGGGTTATATAAGCTAATTTATGTTTAACATATATCTCGCTCATATCTACACTTTGTCTTAGCAGTATTGCAAGTGGCTTCGCGATAGTGTTTGCAGTTTTTTTTAACAAAATCGCTGGAACTCCATCTGGTCCGGCTGCCGATCCATTTTTAATTTCGTTTATAGCCTTGACAATATCTGCTTCATTAATATCTATATCCGTTAGACATTCAACATTTTCTTCTCTCATTTCTGTTTCATTATTCTCATTCGCAATTCTTGGCGTGAACTCACTCTTATATTTTTCTGCTAATATGTTGCATATTTCCTTTTTTTCATTCGTTAGCCGTCCTTCAATTCTTAGAGGGCCTATTTCTATTCTCCCTTTATTCATCTTTTTTGCATAGGAGTAAAGTACTTTGGGGTTTCTTTTTATATTTTGAAGTGTCCTTTCTTCTAAGTCCCTTTTTTTCATTTTCTTTCGACTGTATAATCTTTTGTTCTGCATTTTCTATCTTAAATTTTATTTCCATCATTTTCCACACATTTTTTTCTTTTGCAAGATTTTTCTTCCACTTTCTAATTTTCTGAAATAAGATCCTTCTGTCTCCTGGTATGCACGTCTTTTGTTTATTGTTTTTTTTTTGGTACATATTTTTCAACAATTTTCTCCAGTATTTTGTACAGTATGTCCGTATTTACCTGTATATTATCACTTACAAATACATTTTTCCATTCTTTATTCAGTTCTTCATTTATTTCTGACCATTTTATATTCTTACTGTAAAAATTATATTTTCCATATCCTTTCCAAAGTTTTGTGCCTTTATTAATTCTGCGATCACTTGCTTTGGAATGGACTATCAATTTTATGACATTGTGGTCTGAAATTCCCGTGTTATGCACTATTATTTCTTTAACATAATTCACCTCATTCACAAATACTAGATCTAGGACATTTTCCTTTCTTGTTGGAATGTGGTTTATTTGTTGCATATTATGCTCTAATAGCACATCTTGAAGCTTTTCAAATTGCCTCTTATCTTCTGCGCTACTATTACTCTCTTTTTTATATGTATACATAAAACCACTTTCTTCTATCCGTTCTTTCCAATCCACGAAAGGAAAGTTAAAATCTTCGGATAGGAGTATATTCCAGTCTTTATGGTTTCTACATATATCATCTATTTTTTTCTATTATTATGTCAAACTCCTTAGTATTTGGGGGTCTGTAAACTACAATATTCACTAGTTTCTCAAATTCAAATTCAACAGCAATCAATTCACATTCTGTGTTGATGTATTTTTCATAGACTTTTCCTTGATTTATGTCTCTTCCATATATTGCGGTTCCCCATTGATTCCTATTTTTTCTGTCTGATCTATAAGTTTGGAAACCCTTTATCTGGTCATCACTGCCAGTCTCTTGGGAATACCATGTTTCACTTATATTTAATATATCTATTTTTTCAGTTTAGGTTAGTTCTTCTAAGAACTCTATTTTCCTCCTAGAGTTACTCGTGACTAAACCCTGTGCATTTATCACTATTATGGTTTGTGTTTCATCCCTATTATTTAATATTGGTAATAATATGGATTCTCCCATGCTTCCTTCCTGTTCTGATATGATGTTCTTTTCTTCATTTCCCGGAATTCTGACATTAAAAAATCCAACTTTTCTATTATATTTGCTCTTTCGCCTTCATATTTATTTTTGTGTGTATACCTGCAATTATCCGCATATCTGCACCAACCCCCGGGCATTATAGATGCATTCTTTGTAGTTTGGCTCTAAATGTGCATATTTGGGTTGAAAGGTTTCATATCTTGGGGCTTTTGGTTCATAGCGCGGTATATACACGGCCTGCTTTTTTGTTTCTTTTTTTGTTTCATTTTTCCTTTCATTTTTCTTTTCAGTTTGCTGAGTTTTCTTACGTTCATTCATGGTTGCAGGATGCATATATCGACATTTTTTGTTGAAACTGCATCCTTTTCTTTCTTTTAGGTTTTTGCATATTTTTGGATGGATATCTCTGCATTCGTCTCCATATCCGTCTAAATATGCACATTTACCATATATTTCATAATTATGGCATATCTTTGGATGTTTGTAGTAGCATCTTTCGCCAAATTTGCAATTCCCTCTTTTCAGCAAATTGCAGACTATATCTTTCTTTTCTTTTTTTTCTTGTTCTTGCTCTTCCCTAAAAGTATGTAGGTCTGGGTAGAGTCTCTTGGGTCTATTATTTGTTTCCATCTGATAATTTATTTCTTCATAAATATGTTGTTAGATGGCATCCTAAGTTATATCAATGATTTCCTCTGCATCCTTACACATATCCTGTTCATTTTTCTCTTCTTCTTTTTCTTTTTCTTCTTCTACTTCTGTTTCTTCTTCTTCCTCTTCTTTATCTTTAACTACTTGCAGATTTAGTCTCGACTTAATTATATTTTCTATCCAGACTAAGCATGTTGAGCAGAATACCTTTGTGTCTTTATTTTTTATTTTTTGCTTTATTTCAGCACATGTAGGGTGTGTTGGAACATGACAGGCATCATATTTTCTAATCAATTGTTGATGATTATTAATGGGATACCATATCTTACATGTATTACACCATTTTGGCATTCTTATTCCCAATGCATCAATCAGCATATTCACCATATTGGACTTCTTATTGTTCTTTGATGGAATGTGTTGATTGATGTAGACTTTCTTTATAAGTCTCTTTATCACTTGGATCTTCTTTGGAATTTCTTCTATTATTTTGCTGATGTTTTCCGCAGATTTGCTCCAGTTTATTGAATCGTATTGTTTCAATATGTCGGCGAATATTTTTCCGTCACACTGGTTGGAGTTACTAGCGACCTCTGTTATCAGACGGTCAAGCTCTTGTTTCGCCAACTCATGGAATTTGCTTTTGCTGAGTTCAGCGATGTCTCTCCAAGCCTTGCCTGTGTTGTATATAGCCATCTTGATTAGATTTTTAGTAATTCACAACGTTTTATCCCACTTTTCTGACCTCAAACTAATCACCGACTATTCACGAAAACTTGTAGCTATATTGCACTCTATAGCCTTTTGTTATCAGCGTTAAATCAGGATATTTTTAGGGACGCACAAGTCTAATCACTCACCGGCACACAGATACAACTTGCCAAGATTCTTGACCTACTATGCAAGCGGCATTTCATAAGCAGGTATTTTAAAAACGATTTAAATTTTATTATGACGTCTTAACTTTTATGGCTTTAATTGGATATTTAATCTTTTATATATAATAAATGATATTAGTGACACTGACCTTAGATGTCAGGATGCCAAAAAACTTTAAATCTCTCTCTCTCTCTCTCTCTCTCTCTCTCTCTCTCTCTCTCTCTCTCTCTCTCAGTTTACGATTTCCTGACCAAAAAATATTATTCCGTTAAAGTTTTTCTACCATATAAAAATTTTATATATTTACATAATATTATCTCTACTTATAGATAGAAAGAAACGTGTACTTCTACCGATAGTTTTCCAATTAGATTTCTTGCTATAAGTAAAATAATAGTGGATGTAACAAATAAAAGTTAATTAATATCATGAAGGGGGCGAAATCTTTTTAGTCATATATTCTAGTCAGCTTAACTGAATTCTGATTGGATTAATGTTAGAAATAATCTCTTGAGATAAGGATTATGAAGCACATGTCTTAATAGCTCTCAATAATTACAGTGTTGTTGTTGTTGTTGTTGGAGATTGCCATGCCTGTAGCATGACACTGGCTCTTATCCTGGACAGCCGGTAAAAGGATAAAATCTGGAACGAGAACTCCAAAAGCAGCCAAAAATTGGTGTATAAAAAAGAAGAGGTTGGATTTGAAAGAGTCTGGAACAGAAAAAAGGATGCAGGATGAGGGATTAAGGAGGAATTTGACAAGACATGGAAAGAGGCAGAAAGTAACCCGAAAAGGGGACTCCTTTTTAGGTCCACGAAAGAAAAGCTTTAGTTAGAGAAAAAGTATTGATAGCAGCAAGTCCCAGTAAGTAGGAGAGACTGGAGGGTGGAAGTGTTGCAGGAGTTGCAGGAAGGTGGGAGTCGAGGATAAGGAAAGGACTCTGGTGAGGAACTGGAAGGCGATAAGTATGAGGTCTTGCAAGGTGAGAGACTCAATTGCTTGAGACAAGGTTTGGGATGGGATTGAGGATGAGGGTCGTTGCTGGTCCTTATGGGGAGCAGTTGCAGGTCAGTGTTGATCCTTATGAGGAACAGTTGCTGGTCGGTTCTGGTCCTTATGAGGAACAGTTGCTGGTCGGTGTTGATCCTTATGAAGAACAGTTGCTGGCCGATGTCGGTGCTGGTCCTTATGAGGAGCAGTGGGAGGTCGTTGCTGGTCCTTATGAGGAACAGTTGGAGGTGCAGGAGCAGAAGCTGGCTGTCACTCTCTTCTCTGGCGAGGAGATCTTTGGTCTTTCGGTGGTTGAATTAGAGCTAGTTTCTTTAGGTTTGGAGAGGATGTATTCTTCATGGTTGCAATCCTCTTGAGACGTTCTGGGCAGCGCTTATTCCAAGCATGGTGTGTCCTGGAACAATTTGGGCACTTGGATGTGGTATGTCGTCCTTTTTGTGGGCTTTTATGCACACTTCTGTGCAATGTCGCTGGCTGCAGACTCCGCAGATGATGGGGCCTCTGAATTCTTCCTTATGATGGCCAAAACGTTAGCATCTATATCATCGAGGGGGCTCAGGTGTACATTTTTCGATGAAGAAGGTTCCCCAGACTCCTAGATCCAGTTTGGAGGGAACTGGACCGAGGAAGGTGGCAATGAAATGTCGAAGAGGAACGTTATCCTTGCTCATGCAGTGAACAGCACAGTCGATGTTGCTACATGACGGTGCAATGGAGATAGGCATCGACACAGGATACCTGGTAATAACAGCTTTCTTCCTGATAAAAGCAGGATCCAGTAGCGTAAGAGTTGGGTCTTCCTGGAGGAATCTGGCTGTCTCAACGTCCTTGGGGTAGATGATGAGATCCCCTTTTCTGTTGGGTCTGTCAGTAAGTTGCATACCTGGCTTAGTAGCCATGGCAGCAACAGAGGCATAGGAGAGCTCACTGTCCATTTGTGAAAGCCGAAACTTCGGCAGAGGCTTCTTTGGCTGTGCTGCTGGTGGAGTGGGCCCCTTGTTCGGTCTCCATGGCATTGGAAGACTCAGGCACGTAGGTTGAAGGGTTGACTGCTGTTTCAATTGACTGCTGAGGAGTTGTAGGGACAGACAAGGACGAGACTGTGCTCTCAGTCCTTAGAGTCACAAGTGGCGATGGTGGGGCTGGTACTGGCGCTGGTGAAGGACGTTCAGGACTCTTCCTTCTCTGGGAAGGGGGTGCAGTCTCTCTCCTGGTACCTTTGTAATATTTAAGTACCCAGTTAGAGACGATTTGGCATGCTTCACAGCTGCATTTGATGTGGTGATCAAGCAAGGTTGAGTCATCTATGTCGGAGGTGCGAAGTCCAACGATGAAGAAAATGCTAGCACGTCGCTGGTGGTATGCCTTACAGCAATCACAGTCGCAGTCGAGAACACTTATAGCAGTTCTCGCAGTGTCTGTCTCTTCTTGGATACAATTTCCATCCTCAGTCTCCGAGAAACAAGAAAACACTGACATGGTGGTGAAACTCTACGGGGACCGCAATGAGATTTTTACTGAGAGCGGCCCAGCAAGTGATTATCCAGGTGATGAACGTTGTCGATGCTCCCGATGATTTTCCAGATGAACGTTGTCGATGGTGCAGAGGAGATTGCTGAAATTCTACGGGGACCGCAATGAGAATTTCACTGGGAGGGGCCCCGAGAGTGATTTTCCAGGCGATGAACGTTGTCGATGGTCACGAGGAGATGAATTACAGTGTTATGAATGGTAATAATAGTATCTATATTTATTGTTGTTATCATTATACGTTACTGTTATGCAATTGCTCAGAGTCACATATACATATATATCTAGGATGTAATTGGAGGTTAATTTTTAATAAATATACTACAACATATTAAAATCAAATGTGATGCATTTCATGACAGTGCAGGAAAAAATTCTAATGCGTTGTTGGAAATCTAGAAGAGTCCAGAATGAATAAAATCTTTTACACGGAAGTTTTAAAGGATATAATATCCTCTAAAGAGAGTGTACCAACCGTGTGTCACACAATTGTACATAATTCCTTTTGTATATATTATGCTTGTATCTGCGCTCTTCCCTCGCACTATAAAGAACCTGAATGATCATGTCTCCGGTTTTGCTCTGTAACATTGTCTGTCTCTCGAACATGTTATGTCCTGTTGCCTTGAGATTTTGTATATAAAGAAGAGTGTTCCTTATTAAATAACTCAGTCGATTGCTTCCTGCCTTTGAG
>NC_090737.1:53065628-53078128 GCF_036898095.1 Palaemon carinicauda
CAGTTTTGCCAGGTTATATTCTGTTTTTGATTTTGTAAAAACGTTACAATATCCTAAATAAATCATGATACAATTTATATATCATGACACTGTAAATTTTGAAAATGCCTCCGAAAAGAAAAAAGAAAAAGCTAACCATATATAATTTTTACCTAAGCCAAGGAGGTTATAAGATCAAGTCGGTATATTTATTTAAATATTTATTTGCTTGTGTTTCTGTCTGTCTATGGATCTTGGTTTTAGATCTGGATTTGCATTTTTCGTCATTTTAAAGATAACGTTCAAACAAATTGTCTGATTTTGACGAAATATCCACTATGAATAGATCTGACTTCATGGACAATTCCATCAACTTTTTAGTATGATTCACCTCCGTATCCAGATTCAGCATGTTTTTGTCTGTGCCTGACCACAGATAGATTTTAGGTCATAAACGACCCAATCATATTTTGGAAATTACCTGGATCCAGACTGTATATACATATATATATATATATATATATATATATATATATATATATATATATATATATATATATATATATGTATATATATATATATATATATATATATATATATATATATATATATATATATATATGATGGTCCCGTTTCTGGGAACAAAAATATAATATTGTATGTATGTCTAGCAAGCTTTAAAACCTTTCGACTTCTAAATTCACCTGTTTGTTTTTATATAAGTCTGTTACACTTAGAAACATTAACAACCAAGCTCTAAAATGATTATATAACTCAAAGAGAGCAATATACAAAACACTGAATATCCAAAGGTCTCTTAAGTACACTCAAAACAATACGGGGGAATTATTATTACGATCTATTTAAAGCCACCTCTTACTTTGATTCTTTAACAGGATACAAGGGAGTATGAAATAAACAATAGTTATTAAAATAATACGCTCTTTACAAAAATAAATATATTTTATATAAATTACAACACTTTGAAAAAATTTACATATAAAAAAAAATAATTGACTACACTGAAAATTATATAATCTCTTGACTCGAAATATTAAATCTGACCAAAACCATAGAGGAAAACCAGAGATAATACTTATGAAAATTATGCAATCACTTATTTCACTTGGAATTAAATTCTACATACTATTTAATTAGTTTTAACACTCAATGAATATAGTTAAACAGATAACGATACATATACATTTTCATTACTATAGGGTCAGTAACGAAAACTCTAAGCGAAATTTTATAAATACTCACTATGTTTACAAAAACCCGTTACACGAAAACTTTGAGATTTAAATGAACACCTTGTACACAATACACTGAAAGGAGAGAGAGAGAGAGAGAGAGAGAGAGAGAGAGAGAGAGAGAGAGAGAGAGAGAGAGAGAGAGAGAGAGAGAGAGAGAGAGAGAGAGAGCTATGATTTAAGGCTGGAATTCTCTATCTCATCAATGCATCCTTGGGGTCTCTCTCTCTCTCTCTCTCTCTCTCTCTCTCTCTCTCTCTCTCTCTCTATATATATATATATATATATGAAACTTAGCTACTTCAAGAAATTTCTAAATAGATCTGGAAGTGTGTGGGATTCGACTAACGGAATCAGAGTTATAACTATCATGTATCCAACAGGAGAACCTACCCCGTTGACGACAACACTCTCAGCCCTCTCTGTCCACCCACCGTTCTTGGAAAAAAAAAATACAATCTATCTCTAGGATTTTTTAGTATATTCCAAAGGACGTGGCACAATAAGAATTGCGTATTTTCTCTCAAACATGACGCAATACCTCTAAAAACTATAAAAAAAACTTTCAGTTAAGCCCTTGTTCCTATCTTGTATGATCACATAACCCTTTTAAATACAATTTGTAAGACTTCTTAACAAATATACGTAAGATAAAAAGTTAATCTTTAAAAATAACGTAAATTTACATATACTGACTTGAATGAAGAATGCAATGAAGTTAGCGACGAAAGTCTTACATAATTTGCATACAAAACTTACATCTACGCAAGAGGAACTCTTCAATCCAAAAATGAAAACATAAATAAAATCATGAGTAAACTACTGAATTTACTGTACACTAGACCACTAAAAAAGATAATTTTTTACAGACCTGGATCCATCAACTCAGTCCGAGATGAATAAACGGATTTTAAGCGAAGCGAAAAATCTATTTTTGGGGGAGATAGCCATGTCGTCCTGATGGAAGGTTCCTAATAGTAGCCTCCAAGGGATATATGTACTACAGTGATATTCCCAGAGAATTTACCTTTAGGTCTCCAGAATTCTAGCTCCTGGCACGAATATCCTTAAATTTCTTTTAAGGATATCGCATAAATCAGGGGACGTATATCTTGATATGAACTATAGCGATCTTCACCCCAAATAGCGTTTTCACCTCGAGGGGGAAGAGTGGCAAATTTGGAATGGGAGCCGTATCAAGGTTACCCTATTTCCCATACTACTATTGAGTATCAAGATAGCGCCAAATTCAAAATGGGTATTATTCCTTGAAGCATTGAGCATGGTGCTACATATATAGTAGTTTTGGGACGGGATTCTGCGAAGGCCTTTTCTATAGAAAAGGAGGGTGGGTCCATCAGGACGACATGGCTATCTTACCCAAAAATAGATTTTTCGCTTCGCTCAAAATCCGTTTTTTGGGCTCAAGCCATGTCGTCCTGATGGAAGTTTACCAGAGAATTACTAGAAAGTACTGTATCTGCGGATTTTCATCGGTGCCTTAACCCTGGGACAATTCTTCTATGGTCATCTGGACCATTGAGACAAATGACGTTACCGTTATCTGTCATTACCATTAATCATAGACAATGTTAGTGCTTCATGCCCCCTACAGGGAAGAGTCATACTAGACAGTAGAAAAGGGGCCTCAAGGTTAGCATATATTGTATGAACAAACATAAGTATCTACCAGATATACAGACGGTCTCACGGTTTGTATATATTATTGGAACAATATCAGTGTCAACTATATCCATTGTTTGTATGCATACAATGATATGAGGTTTACTTAGATAAATAAGTAAGAGAACTCTGGCATCTTTTATGTGCAAATTGCAGGGCGAAAAAGGGCGCAATTACATTCTAATAGACATTTATTTTGAATAAATGACTAAATGGAATAACGAATGAAACGAATGTAACATGTTAAAGGAATTATACATACAACGTATACAGAAAATATTTTTCCCTATCTGAAAGGGAAGAAATGATGAGCGCCCCTCTAAAACTGAAAATTTTGATAAATTTTTCCAATATAAATTCTGTAAATGTTGTATACTATCAACACTGTGTACTACGTATACACGGCACAAGTGTTTTCTGTATAATTTCACACCTGAGATTTTGAACAGTCTTAGTGTTACCATGATGACACTTACTTCAAAGGTATCACACTGGAAGTGTCAACACCTTTTAACCCTAATTAACAGTCCCAATCAATTAACTGTTCATCCCAGCACTAGACAACAGGTTTTAATACACTACCTGCTGCCACTGCATAATGATTCAGTTCATAGATTTGCTTAGAGTAGTGTTTTTAGAACACTCTGGATGATTTCCATCCAGTATATGAGCGAAGACGCTCAAAGTCCATTTACTGAAAAAAGTTCAGAGATGAAGCAATTTTCCTCGGGTCATGACCTGCGGGTGTACTATCAGGATCTGCTCTACGAATGAAGTAGGTGAGCTTCGCCCTCAGTTGTTTTAGGGATAAGTTTGATCCTGAGGTTTCTCCTTTAAAGAGCTGTCCTCCCCTGAAGTCTGAAGTTCTACGAAGATAGACCTTTAGACACTCTACTGGACATAGAGAGACATCTTCCTTCAGAGGGCAGATTCTCCAGGGACCCCATCTTTTAGTGGGGTAGCTCGTTCTTGGCGAGAAAGGTTGGATCAGGAAAGAGATTCAGTTCTCCCACTTCTGTGAACTGAATGTGGCCCTCATTTCTTGGTAGGGCTACTATTTCACTAAATCTAGCCCCTGAGGCTATAGCGAACAGGAAAATAACCTTCTGGGTTAGATCCTTGAGAGAACAATATTCATTGTTCACAGATGAAGCATAATGTAGGACCTTGTCCAAAGACTATGATATGGGCTTTGGAGGAGCTGCAGGCCTAAGCCTACCGCATGCCTTTAGGATCTTGTTAAAGATTTCATTAGTCAGATCCACTTGAAAGGCATATAGAAGAGGTCTAGTCAAGGCTGACTTACCCGTAGTTATCGTGTTAGCTGCCAGACCTTTATTATGAAGGTGGATAAAGAAGGACAGACAGAAGTTTATTGAAATTTCTTTCGGTCCTTTTGCTCTAAAAAAAAAGCAACCCACTTTTTCCAAGACGATTCATATTGTCTTCTAGTTGACTTAGACTTGTATTCTTCTAGGAAGTCTACATTGCCTTCTGAGATCCCAAATCTTTTCTTAACCGCTAGGGCAAGAAAATCATGTAATGAAGGTTTTGGGTTTTCTGTGATGAATCGAAGACAATTAACTTCTGAACCCTATGAGATAGGGCTGGGTTCAGTATAAGGGCCAGCCTCAGCCTCAGTTCCCTCACTAGAGGGAGCCAGTTGCTCCTGAACTATTTGGGAGCCACTAGAGCTGCCTTTCCTTGGAAGGATATCAGTGTGTTGAGGACCTTCAGTAGGAGATTGGATGGAAGGAACAGGAATTTCCGGATCCATCGTTTCCACACTAGAGACATGACGTCCGTTATCTCCTCTAGAGGGTCCTTCTATGGGGCTACATATCGAGGTAGTTTCTTGATGACGCTCGTCACGAAGAGGTCGATCTGCAGTTCAGGGACTTGTTCCAATCTGGAAGAGAATAGGTCTGCGTCTGTAGACCATTCTGACGCTATTGGCTTGAGCCTGAATAGGGCATCCACTGTCATATTGCGGATCATTTGTAAGTGAACTGCTGATAGGTACCTTCTATTTAGGTAAGGGATGGCTAATATCACCTATATTATATGGGACGATCTCGAGCCTTGTCGGTTCAGACATCTCACTATCACTTCGCTGTTCAAGAGTTTCCCCAACATCAACAGGACTGCCATGGCTTCCAAAATGTAGATGAAAAGGGCCTTGAGTAGAGATGACCAAGTCCCTTGGGCTTCCCTCTGATGGGAATGACCTCCCCATTCTTCCATTGAGGCATCCATGCGGATGATCTTCGATAGGCGAGGTAGTTGCATGGGCACGGTCCTCATTAGGCTTTTGGCCTTCGACCATGGGTTGAGAAGCGATCAAGGTAAGACTGATATCGGTAATTTTAGATCTTTTCGAGCGTTTGATGCGTATCTTCTACAGAATCCTGACGCATCTTTCAGCTGTGCTCTTAGCACTGGGTCTGTCACTGCTGCAAACTGGAGAGAGTTCAGTACTCTTTCCTGTTAGCGTCTTGAAATCCTGTCAGATTACAGTAGTCTCTTGACCGACCCTGCGATCTCCTTCTTCTTCCCTAAGGGAAAGGAGAGACAGTGTGACCTCAGGTTCCAATGGTTTTCCAACCATTGAAACCTTTGAGCTGGAGAAAGTCGAGACTTCTTGAAGTTGATTTCGCATCCCCCATGTTCCAGGAACTGGGTTACTTCTTTGGATGCTCACAGACCAGCCGCTTTGGGTGCTGCCCGCACCAGCTATTCGTGCAGGTACTTTTATTATCTGAACAGTTTCTAGGCATGGTTATTGCACGAGTGCGTCCGCCAATTTCGTGAAGATACTTAGGACTGTGTTTAATCCGAAGATTATGGCTCTTAGGACATACTTTATTTTCTGTAACATGAATCCTAGGTAGGAGGAGATGGGTCGACTGACTAGAAGCAGCCAATAGGCATCTGTCCGATCTATCAAGACTGTGAACGCCCCTTTTTTTGCAATAGGGTCCTTATGTGTAGAAGGATTAACATCCTGAACTTGCTGTTTCTTTTGAACTTGTTGAGTAGCCACAAGTCCTTCTTGGGAACACAAAACAGCCTTCCCTGGAATTTGATGGACTTTGCTTTCCTTATAACTTTCATGCTCTAGAGCTATAGGGTATACTCTTCTATTACGGGGTTGGAGTGTTGGAAGAGTTGAGTAAATGATGGTGGAGGCATATCTAGTTTCCATCCTAGTCCAATCTTGATTAGGCATTGGGCCCAAGGATCGAAGGTCCAACGATCCTATTGGAGCCTCCCTCCTCCCAGATGCGTCTCTTTGCTTCGACTGATCAGAAGGTTTACCTCCTCGACTGCCTACCTGGGACACCGCAGTCATAGAAACTGTGGGATGTTGTTGAACAGGCCGAGGAAAAAGTCTAGCCTTTTCGTCTTCCTTTTAGGTTGTGGACCCACATCCGGGGAAGACTTCCTCTTTGAAGAGATGCCCTACTTTTGGAGAGGGTTCCTATTCTCCATGGTGGCTTTCTCGACTACCTCTTTGACTACTTCGTTTGGAAAGAGCTCTTTACCCCAGATGTTGGAAGATATCAGCTTCCTGGGTTCATGTTTCACTGTTGCAGTAGCGAACACGAACTCTCTACAGGCTCTCCTAGCCTTCATAAAGGCATATAGGTCTTTTACTAAGGTGGCCATATGCATTTTGGCCAAGACCATGAGCATGTCTGGGGTACTTCGATGGGCTGAGCACATCTCTATGCAGTTTTGTTGGGATAAAGAGGCCGCAAGTCTCTCCTTTGTCTCTTGTTCCTTGCACAAGAGAAAGTCAGAAAGTTTAAGGAGATTCTCGCTAAACTGTCGTCCAGCGATGTCCGCGTCCAGTTTCCCTACTGAAAAGGTTAAGTGGACTTCCTTCCAATCCTTCTCCTGCATAGGCAAGGCTAGTGACAGAGACCTGCACTCCTCAAGCGCAGGGCATGGTTTGCCTACCTCCACAGCCTTGGCAACAGATTTAAATGCCTTCCACATAAAGGGGAATGCTATTGAAGAAGGTAGGTTGTCTCTTACTCAGGGCGAACACCATCGACACTGAGTAACCCGCCTTTCTCAGGCTACTTGACGAGAGAGCCTGTGCCTGATTGTGGTCGAGAACCATGACTTCCTTCGGTTCCGTCTCTTTTTCTGACGATGGTTCATGCTTCTGTTGATTTCATCTAAAGGGACAGCTCCTATCTTCTCTGAAATATAGAGTTTGCCGTTTAAGAGAGGCATAAGCTGCGCATACCTCCAGGGATTCGTTTTGGAGCATGTCGGGAGGTCTTGGTCTCTGGGTCGCTTGAATGACCCTCGGGAGGCGATGAGTGGAGCTTCATGGAGCTCTCTCTTAAGTTTAGCTTCCTTTGTTTTGCCTTGTTTGCGAAAGTTTTCCATTAGACCCGTATGATGGGCCAGTAGCCAGCTCATCTTGTATAATAGAGGGGTAGAAGGTGAAGATGTCGAAGTTAACGGCTCCAGGGACGGCACAGACAGAAGGAATTATGACAAGACATCGTCATCTTTTTCCAGAGGTGCCTTCCTGCCCTCCGTCTCGATGGCAATCTGGACGCAGGGAGGTGGGAGTCATGCTTGGGGCACCACCATTTCACCATTTCAGTAAGCTACGCATCCTATCGTTAGGTAGGTATGGTCCTGAAGAGTTCCTCTGCAACCCTCATACCCATTTGTGTAGTTTCTTACGTGCCACATCCCTAGACTCTATTGCCGCCTTGGGATCATCAAAACCTTCTGTCACTAAGGTCCGGCAGATATTGGACACTTGGGGGTCCCAATATTGCAGGGATTCGGTAATAATATTGCAGGGGGCATAAGACCTGCATACTTTATGACCGTAAAAGTACTTTCCCTTAAGAATGCAGAAGACTGCATCACATTTCATCTGGGGTTCCTCCTGTTAAGAAAGGAAAGCAGAATGAGTATATGATTGTTTATCTCACCTGATAAACAGTATGTAATTAGTCATATTTTAATTATTATAGCTTAGGATAGTAAGCTAGAGAGGAATAGTGAAAGACACATACTTGTGCATCCCTTGCAAGCAATTGCTGTAACCTGCCACCAGTATTAAAGATAAAGAGTTTCCTTATTCAAGGCAACTCGAAAGAAGAGGGCTCTAACCACTAGTGATAGGAAAAGTGTACACTGCCACTGACTATTCTAATTATTTAATATTGTGGGGTAAGTATAAAAGGATTTCCAATCAGAGTATTGAAGGAATTCTATTCTTTCAATATAGGTTCGGTCTCAGCTGAAGCCTGCGTAAGGGTACGCAAGATATGTTAGAAATTAACTACAGTATAATAATACTATAGTTTTCTGATTACAGTATATACTATATTACAAAAATACTGGCTACTGTATAATCATATACCGCCGGCATGGCTAGCACCTGTTGGCACGGTGCAGCTGGCATGTCGCCGACTGGACTAGAAATTAGAAAAGACACATATTTGTGTATTCTACCCAGCCAATTGCTATGACCATAGAGTTTCCTGATCAGGGAAGCTCAAAGACAAGGGCTCTAACCTTTAAGGATAGAAAGTGCACTACTTCTGGCCCTTCAAAATTATTTAATATTGTAGGGTAAAATGTAAACTGAGTTCTAATCAGAGTATTGAAGGAGTTCTATTCATTCAATATAGGATTGGTCTCAGCAAACGCCTGGGCAAGGATATCCAAGATATGTTGGAAAACAACTACTTGTATAATATATAAAATAGTTTTCTATCTGCATTATATACCATACTGCAAGTATACTGACTACTGTAAAATCATATACTGTAATTCAGCCGTCATATAGCCGGCATAGCTAGTCCCTGACGGCACAGTCAGGCCGGCATACTAGCTGATAGAGAGAGAGAGAAAGCATGTAGTGAAGGACTGCCTTATTACTGTGTATGTTTACACTAAATAATGATGTAAATATATTATGTACTGCCTTTCCCAGAAAGAAGGTTCAAATGGAAGGGGAAAATGCATCATTCAGGCTTCCATCCAACAACAAGTACCGTTGCCGGCATAGTCCGGCTAGCATATGGCCGGCAGGCTAGTACCCCCGCAGCACTGGTACAGTTGGCATGCCGCCGAGTCAGTACCTGTCGGCGCCGGCCCGGCCGGATACCCCGGCTACAGGACTAGTGGACAGCAGTCCAAGAGAGGACTGAAGAACCTTGGTGCCAGAAGGGTCTTCCCCCCGGCAGCCGTCATGGCCGCCGGCAGCCATCAAACAGCTGCTATGTTTGGAGCTGGCCGGCCCCACAATCCGCCGGCAATCGGTGAGATTGCAGGACGATGGCCATAGTAAAAGGACAGAGAGGGGCAGGGAAAAGAGTCCTATATCAGGTGTAAAAGGCGGCGGCAATGTTGCCGCCCCCACTACACAAGGGAGAAACTCTGTTTCAGTATCGGCGCTGTCCTAAGCGGTAGAAGAATGTCTATTCTTCAACATAGGGTCTGCCGAAATAGTGTTATGTGGGGCCGGCAGGTTTGCTGCCACCTCTCAACAAAGGAGAAACATTGTTTCAGTGCCGGCGCCATCCTAGGCTGTAGAAGAATATCTATTCTTCAGCCCAGTGTCTGCCAGCATAGGACTAATCTTCTAAACTGCAGGGAGGTGGTGGCAACATACCACCACCCTAGGTGCGGTTTAGGGAGGCTTAGCCTCCTATGCCAGCGGCTATAAGGTGGCAGGGGAGTGACTACTCACCATGCCGGCCTGCCTCCGGCAAAAGACTGAATACTCTGAGATTCTGTCGAAAACCAAAGCCGGACACTCACCAGCAAGGTGGGAGACAGAAAAACCCTAGCCTTGTCAACCCGGAGTAACTACTCTATGGCAAGACCAGAAAAGGTTGCCGCCTGCAGTGGAACTCAGAGGGATACTTGTCTCCAAGGAGACAAGTATCAATTTATATAATTCTAGGATATATACTATCTCCCTTAGAACCGATAAAACGATACACAACGGTAAACGGGGAAATGTCTGAAAGCATACTACATTGCCTAGGTCAGGTAACCTAGGCAAGACGAGATCTAGGTTACCTAAATCACCGAAACTCTAACGTATACGATCGACAAAGAAAGAGGAAAATTATACATACCATAAATATCTTCACAAGTATAATTATGCCTAAATAGCTTTCATAATTTATTAATGCTATTTCAACCGGAAAAGTCATTCTACTAACTAAATAACACATGCCTAACGAATGCCAGCGCCCATGGCGCCTTCGGTAACAGGCCTAGCTCCTAAGCAAAATAAATTACTCTAATTACACTGTGAAACAGGATCTAAAATAAATACATTATAAAGAATCAATACTCAATTTTCCAGAGGCGAAAGAAGCTGGATTTTGCATAAAAATCCTCGCACAATCGATCGAAAAGGTTAGATCAACAGGGAACACCAACGTGCGAATTCGCTACAAAATTAGGAATGACTACCAACTTGAATATAGCGCCATCTTGATACTCAATAGTAGTATGGGAAATAGGGTAACCTTGATATGGCTCCCCTTCCAAATTTGCCCCTCTTCCCCCTCGAGGTGAAAACGCTATTCGGGGTGAAGATCACTATGGTTCGTATCAAGATATACGTCCCCTGATTTATGCGATATCCTTTAGAGAAAATTAAGGATATTCGCGCCAGGAGTTAGAATTCTTGAGACCTAAAGATAAATTCTCTGGGAATATCACTGTAGTTCATATATCACTTGGAAGCTACTATTAGGAACCTTCCATCAGGAAGACATGGCTTGAGCTCAAAAATCTGCAATCATTTTATCTTTATCTGATATATGCTTTACATTGATACAATACGGTTCCAAACATAATAACCACCTTGTTAACCATTGACTATTATTTTCCATCTTATTAACGAAAGGTAAAGGACTATGATCCGAATATACTGTAATCTCCTCATTCCGTGGTCTATTCACATATACCTCAAACTTTTTTATCGCTGTGAGTAACGCTAGCAGTTCCTTCTCAACTGTTGAGTAGGCTCGCTGATGTTTCTTCAGCTTTAACGACATAAAACAAACAGGGTGAAGAATGTCTTCCTCATACTCTTGCAATAAGACAGCTCCAATCCCGTTATCCGATGCATCTACTTGGATAAAGAATTTCTTGTTGAAATCAAGTGCTCGCAGTATTGGTTTCGATGTTAATATGGCCTTTATCATGTCGAAGGATTCCTGGCACTCGCTGTTCCATACAAAGTTTTTCTTGGGGCTAATCAAATCCGTCAAGGGAGCTATTACAGCCGAAAAGTTTGGGTAAAATCTTCGGTAAAATCCTTCATCCCTGAAAAGCATTGTAACTGCTTCCTCATTGGGAGGGGTGAGACTTTCCTTATTCCTTCGATATTATCAGCTACCGGGGCAATTAGTCCTTGCCCTACTTCAAAACCCAAGGAAACTTAGCTATTTCCAGAAAATTCTAAATAGACCAGGAAGCGTGGGGTTTGGACCTAAAGGCATCAGAGTTATCAACTATCCCGTATCGAACAGGAGAACCAACCCCGTTGACAGCAACTCTCTAAGCCATCGTTTTCGGAAATAGAAAAAAAAAAAAATGCAATCTAACACTAGGATTTTTTAGTACATTCCAAAATGCTCTCAAATGGATTACGGAAGACTTTGTAACAAAAAGACATAAAATTGAATATTAATTATTAAAAATAACGTAAATTTATATAAAATGACTTGAGTGAAGAATACAAATAAATTAGCATACAAAACTCACATCTTTATGACAAGAAATCATCTTACAGGCTGGCTATTTACCTCCTTATTCTACAAATGAAAAAATTAATAAAAGCATGAATAAACTACTGTATTTACTCTATACTAGACTTGCTTCAGAATTATATATATATATATATATATATATATATATATATATATATATATATATATATATATATATATATATATATATATATATATATATATATATATATATATATATATATATATATATATATATATATTAGTGGTTCTCAAACTGGGGTCGGCGGTCCCAAAGGCGTCTCTGGGGGATCGTGAGGGGGCCACCAAATCATCCTCACACGTAGGCTATAATTAGGATCACTCTCACCTTACGGTTTGGCATTTAATATATGCTAACAAATGTTCTTATGCTTATGGTGGTATATAGTCAAAATACAAAAAAAAAAAAAAAAAAAAAAAGCTTTATTCATTAGCACAATATGTATCTCACTAGTTTTCTTATGAGAGAATAAAACCGTAAAAGAAAAAAAAATATGGAAGTTATATGAATGTAAAATGGACTTGGGAATGTTTTATAATTCCAGGATAGGCGCAGCTATCAAGCAGTAAATATTATTGAGTGAGACACAAATGGAAAAAACAAAGTTTAATGATAAAAACACACACAAACGCACGTCATTTTGCTTATGTCCGACTGTTTAAATGAGAGAGAGAGTAATTAAAAACGATCAAATACAAATACTTTACATTACATTTCTTGTAATCCTTTTGTAAGTAAAAGGGAATAATCTATAAATTTATAAAATCAATAATAATACCAGAG
>NC_090737.1:53083128-53088128 GCF_036898095.1 Palaemon carinicauda
CAAACAGAGAAACTGGATCTTCAATCAACATCTTAAGAAAACGAAGGACTGACATTCAACGTTTATTAAACATTCAAGAATCATATCCAGGAAACATTTCGTTCAACATTACAACGGGAAATCGGACCGAAAACATTCACCCAAACATCAAAACTTTCGCAAACCAGTGAGAGAGAGGAAATGATGACATCACCCTTCGCCCATATAAACCCAAGCTAAGTACATTTCTTTATTCATTTCAGTTTTAGACAGTGAAGTGAAGTCATCACGAGTCGATCGTCCATTATTTCTGAGGTGAGTTGTTTGCTAATCTTCATCTTTTCTTTCATCAAAGGAAACTGTATTCAACTTCGAATTCTCGTTTAGAATTTTTTTCCTCTCTGTGCTAATTCCGTTTTCTTTCAAAAGTTCTCGGGAAATATCTTTATATTAGTATCATTGTATTGGGGGATTATGTTATAATCTTTATTGAATAGTGTTTATGCGTTTACGCAGTGGACGTCTGTATTCATGTAGAGATTTTGATAGGATTGCAAGGAATCGAAGAGATAAAAAAAAAGTTAAAGTAAACATGACACTTCCTGTGAGTCCAAGTATCCCCGCCCCCGGCCCGAGTAACCCCATCCCCGCTCCCATTGTTTCGTTAGTAAATGCGCGATCAGCTATCCTTCCTTTTGAAGGTCGATTTAATGGGTTCTTACCTCAAAATGTTGAGTCGTGGATTTCTTCCGTTGACGCCCATTTAAATTCTAAACAAATTTTAGACCCATTTGTACAATTACAAGAAGCTAAAAGTTTTATAAACTTTTCCAAAGGAGATGCGAGTGCGTACTTGAGGGGAGTTTCATTTCAAGAGGCAGTTACATAGGACGATTTCAAAGTTAGGCTACGTGCGGTCTATGGCGGTGAGGAAGCCTTGGATATAGTTTTAACACTAAGAAATACACTTAATCAAGCCACTATGACTCGGCTTAGTGTTATAGAGAGAGCAGCTCTCATTGCCGATAGGCTAAACGAGTATCAAGATATTTCAGGTAATTCCACTTGGGTTACTAGAGATAACATCTCCGTGAAAGATTTCTTACGATTAATGTATTTAACTTGCATGACACTTATGTTGCCAGAAGCTTTAGTACGGTGTTTTGATAAAAAGTTAATGCCAGCAAGTACAGAGTTGGACGCATATAAACAGATAAAAAAACACATGTCTAAGTGTACTGATCTTGATCCCTTGTTTACACAAGTTTCTGCAAGAAATGAAACTTAGCCACAACAAGTACACGTAGTTAATAATAGTCAAGTTGCAGGAATGACGTGTTTTAATTGCAAACGTCAAGGTCACTTGATTGCAGACTGCAGAACGAGATTCTGTTCGTTACATAATAGTTCAACTCATTCATATAGTCAGTGCTACTCGTGTAAGACACAACAGAATCCTAGAAATACACAGTCAATTCCACAGTCAGTTCCAAATGGAAATAAAAAGAAAAATCCGCTGTTCAATAAGAAGAAACAGCCAAACATCAATGCAGTTCAGAATCAAAAACAAACAAACAGTTCTTCAAATAACTCTGATCCTGGGCCGTCTAGCCAGAACTCGCAAGGTCAGACTAATTTTCAGAATGTGCAGAGCAAAGCAAATACCACATAATTAAGTCCAGTGGGGAAGAGAGTGATGTTGGGTCATTTAAATCAACATCAGTAGTGTTAAATAATCAATTTAGTGTTTTATCAGATCATTGTGAGGCAATAGATTTTCCTATGAAACACACGACCGAATCAAATAAATCAGTGCATGCTCCCGTAGATTTGCAACAAATTCGCACAATAATAAGCCAAAGTGAGTTACGACCAACATTATATGCTGTAAATTTTGAACACCGATCCTTTACATTATTTTTTGACTCTGGTAGTCCACGTAATATCATGGATTTCAGGACACATCATTTGTTGTTTTCGAACTTCCCTATAGAGAAGTCTTGAGTAAGGCTCTCGGGTATAGGAAGTAATGAATTGAATGTAATAGGCGTAACTCATATTCAGTACAAGGTCGGTAAGCGCACGTTTGCCGATACCTATGTTGTTGTACAAAACATTGATATGTATCCAGCTGTAATTTTAGGATACCCGTCCATGGGTAATCAAAACATTATCTTAGCCCCTGCCAAGCACGGCTTGTATATCAAAGGAAAATTCTACAAGTCTTCTAATACCCTAAAATCAGTTTTGGATAAAAAGGAGACGACAAATAAAACAGTAACGTACGTTGAAGAACCAATAACTTGTCTCATTAATAAAGAAATAATATACGCGGCCCAACAGAATTCTCGTTCACCCGTAATATCATCTTGCACGCAATCTACCGAGCCGAACATACCTTCGAATTTAATAGTGCAAATAAAGAAAATGTTACCGGGATCTGAAATATTAATCCTTTCCGACACTTTGAAAACTAATGGATTGTCCGTCACACAAGCTATTTATACAGTAGGCTCACATCAACAATGTAATATTGAAGTCTGCAATCATTTAAATACCACTTTAGTAATTCACAAAAATCAACATATATTGGATGTAGAAGTTTATAAACATCGCATTCTTACCGTCGCTGAAATCAATCACGCTCAATCAGTTGCGGATGAATCCCTTTTGCAATCTATTAAAAATAAAATCAATAAAGACATTCAAGAAGAAGAAATTCAGCAGAAATTTTTTTGGACTTCTAACTGAATATCATGATGTTTTTTCCACTACGGATGGATCCTTAGGAAAAACATATGTTATCGAACATCAAATAAGGTTAAAGGACAAGCAGAAAATTATCTATGTACCCTCGTACAGACTCCCTATGAAATTCCAGAATGAGATAAATGATGAACTAGGTAAAATGCTAGAAGAAGGAGTCATTAGGAAATCGAACAGCCCTTATAATTTTCAATTAATAGTTGCACCGAAAAAAGATCGAACATGTCGTATCTGCATAGATTTTCGTCGCTTGAATGAGGAAACGATCCCTGATCGATTCCCAGTGCCATGTACTGACGATATTTTATCTTTGTTAGGTCAGAATAAATGTTTTACCAGTTTGGACTTACTTAAAGGCTTTCACCAGATATCATTAGAAGAAAATAGTATCCCATACACAGCCTTCAGCACAGCCAGGGGACATTATGAATTTGTACGTATGCCTCTTGGTTTACGTTGTGCTCCCATAACGTTTACAAGAATGATTAACATAGTGTTTGGAGACCTGCTAGAGGATATATTGCATGCCTATATGGACGACCTTGTAATCTTTTCCAATACCTTAGAAGAACATCTTCGTAAATTAGAACTAGTACTACGGAGACTAAGACAACATAACTTAAGGGTAAAGATTAGTAAGTGTGAATTTTCAAAAGAGAATTGGTCTATTTGGGATTTACGGTGTCTAGCCAAGGTCTTAAAGTAGTCCACAATAAGGTATCGGCTATTTGTAACTTTCCGATAACTACTAATTTTCAAGGGAATACAGCAATTTCTGGGGTGTAGTGGATATTACAGGCGTTTTATACTCAATTATTCAATAATAGCCGCTCCCCTAAATGTTCTTACGAAGAAGGGCGTAGATTTCATATGGTCTGACCAGCATCAACAGGCGTTTAATACCTAAAAAGATGAACTGTGTAGTTCTCCCATCTTGAAATTTCCAGACTTCGGTAAGGAATTCTTCATTGCAACAGACTCCTCAGACTTAGGAGTAGGAGGGGTATTGCTTCAGCAATGTGAAAAACAATTTTTCCCTATAGCTTTATATTCTCGAAAACAGAGAACTTCCGAAAGTAAGTATGCAGCAATAGACAAGGAAGGACTAGCTATTGTTAATTCACTAGTGCATTTTAAGTTCATAATATACGGTTATTCCGTCAAGGTTCTTACTGATCATAAACCCCTAACCGACTTCTTTAAAGGCTTTAGTCACAGCCCCAAACGAACTCGGTGGCATTTGATCCTTCAAGACTTTGGCGCGAGAATCGGGTTAAATATTTACCAGGGAAAGCAAATATCATTGCTGATGCATTATCACGCAACCCGTGTCATCTTGTACGGAACCATTAGCTGAATTAATAGATATATCAACATCAATGCCTATTGTTAAAACTATATCTGAACAGGAAGATCTGGGCTGGAGCACTGAATTATTACAGACTGAGCAAAGAAAAGATCAGAAATTAGAAAAAATTATAAATGCTTTGGAAGGAAATCGTAAGGAAAAGGAATATATAAAGTATACACAGCAGAATTATATAATCAAAGACAATATTCTGTGTAGATCTGTGACAAAGAAAACTCGCAATACACCACATGTGACTAACGACCAGGTAGTAGTACCAATCTCACTTATATCCACTGACCTAAATTGGTTGCGTGCAAATCCATTGCATGGACACCCGGGGTTCTCAATAATGTCGCAGAAAGCCAAATCATTGTTTTATTGGCATACGATGCTTACAGATATAAAAAAAAAACATAGCTAATTGTCGCACTTGTCAGGAAAACAAACGGCACACGAAAACACCTGTCAACCTAGGGGCTTATCCCGTACCCAATCAACCCTTTGAAAGGATACATTTAGATCTATTAACAGGATTTTACGAGTCAGACAGAGGAAATAAGCAGCTCTTAGTAATTATAGATGCTTTAACTCGATATACAGACCTGATAACGCTTAAAACTAAAACTGCTATTGAATGCGCTAGGAAGTTTTACGAGTGTTACATTTGTAAACATGGAATTCCACACATGATAATCTCAGACTCGGGTGAAGAATTTAATAATCATTTACTTACCTCATTGTGTGAATTCCTTAGCATAAAGAAAATCAATACCATGATCTATCACCCAGAGTCAAATGGGCTAGTGGAAAGAGCGAATAGGAAGGTTTTAAACATATTAAGATTAACACTAGGGGATCAGACCCCGACTGGGATATTGCAATACCTGCGGTACTAAGTACTCTG
>NC_090737.1:53095628-53103128 GCF_036898095.1 Palaemon carinicauda
GGCTTAGCCTAGCCCTCGTTGGCGAATCTGTTGGTCCGCCATGCTGCATTCGTTCACGATCTTTTTGAGTTTATCTTTACGAAGGGTGAGCTTCTCTTGTCTGTGTGCAGACTTTACCATACTGCTATTTTACCATATCCTCTGGGATTTCTCGATCGACCTGTGGCATCGATCTTTTATGCTTGGCCTAGCCATTGGCGTCATTTGGATTAGCCCTCATCAGGGAATCCATTGGGCAGCCATGCTACATACGTTCTTGATCTCCCATGGTTAGACTGTGCAGTTTGTTTGAGTTCCCCTTTGCGAAGGGTGATCTCTCCTTGTCGGTGTTCCGACTTACCTGTTCTGCCGTTCCTTCATAGCCTCTGGGATTTCTTGATTTACTTGTGGCATCGACCTATTAGGCTTAGCCATTCTGCATTCGCTCATGATTTCTCGTGCTAGGACTGGGCAGTTTTTTGGAACTCCCCTTTGCAAAGGGTTATGTCATCAGGTCGGTGCGCCGAATTGCATAAACTGCCGTTATTTCTTAGCCTCTGAGATTTTTCGATCAGATGGCGGCCGCCGTCGCTGATGGCATGCCATTTATTTTGATGCATGGGTATAGTTTCTCCATGTTGTCACCTCTCTTTTTATCCTAGTCTTTCCAGGACGAACATTGCATGGAATTTATTATTACGCTGCTGTGTTCTTTGCTTTTATTGATCTTGGGTCTTGGTTCCCTCTTGGATCTGACCTTCCATGACCGTCGGTATGCTTTTTCCTGAGGGTTGAGCTATCAGACTGACGACAGTGCCGGTGTCTGCGGCTTTGCTGCCACCTTTTGGCACACTATCCTATTGTACCTGTACCGGTGATGCGTCACTGCTTGTGGCAGTGCCTCCTCTGGCGGCACTGCATTCAGCTACGGCATGTTTTTTTTCTGCAAGAACCATTGCCGTTTGTCTCTGCTGCCCTAGCCACCTTTGCTCCTAAGGGTGTTGCCCTTATTGGCTACAGGGCTACTACTATTCTGTTGGAGGGGTTGACTCTACCAGCACCTTGAGTCACATTGAAGGCTGGCGGCGAGGATTTTACCCCATAACAATGCCGGTGTTTCCGGCAACGCTGGTATATCTGGCATACATGCCTATTGCAATGTCCGAATAACGGTTATGTCGCCTCTTTTCCCCACCAAAATATAGATTTTTCCTACATCATAATCGGTTTTATAGTACCCGTTATGGTGATATGTCATTGATAACGGCTGTGCCGCCACTGGCAACACTGCATATCTCCTAGCAAGATATTTTCTGTGGAAACCCTTGATCGTTATCTCAGGCACCCTTGGGCACTATTGTCACTGACGGCATTGTCGTTACTGGTGGCGGCGTTAGTACTGGTCTATGGGTGTGGATATCGGTGCCAGTGCCTTAGGGCACATAAGGTGTTGGCGGCAATGCCGTTCCCCCCAGGGGTTGCCGGTACAATGTCGGTAATTTTAGGACACAGGCCTTTCTGCCCTTTTTTTTATCTAAGACCGTCTTACTTAACTAAGATGAGTTCTCTACTTACTGTTGGTGAATTCTAATGCAGGTTATTGTAAAAGCCTTACTCCTTTAACGTTTGAGGTCTCTTTCTGTAGGTTGAGCCTGGGAACTCCTCCTACGAAAGGGTTCTAGGCTCCTCCTTTGAATAACCATTACATATGGTTATTGGTTTTCTACCAATTTGTCCATTTCTCTTTGGAGGTGTGGATTGAATAAATGGTTGGGAACTCTATAGGCTAGTTATTCCTCCAGAGTTTTTTTTTATTGAGGTTATAACTTGGGATATAGCCTGGGAACTCCTTCTAGGAAAGGGTTTTAGGTTCCTCCTTTGAATAACCACTACATATGGTTATTGGTTTTCTACCAATTTGTCCATTTCTCTTTGAAGGTGTGGATTGAATAGATGGATGGGAACTCCATAGGCTAGTTATCCCTCCTGATTTTTTCTATTGAGATTATAACCTTGCTTTTGTAACCCGCGGGTTGCTTTAGACTCTTGCTCATTAATCGATGCGTCGATTGCCTAATGATTAAACTTACCTGTACCGGTACCCATTAATTGGCCATTTCTCTGCGTAGATATTGGAGCAACGGTTCTTTCAATGACATTTCCCCACCTCTTTTTCCCCTTTTTGTGCCTATAGCAAAGGAACTTTAGGGGGCTAATTTTACCAATCTCACGTTCTTTATAGGGGAATGGACATTTCGGGATTTATCTCCTTTTTTTTCTCATCAATGGCATTTACACACAATTTGGGGACTACTATTCCTTCAATTGTTTACGTGGAGCGTTAATGACCCATTTCTTTTGGCTATTGGTGTCTGCTAAAGGAAGTAGTACTCATTTGAACCCTATATGCCTATATGGAGATACACTGTTGAGTGCAGATTTGTGTAAAGCTGTGAGACATCCCTGTGGTCTCGATATTTGCCGCACACATGCGAAGTGTTGGAAGATGAAAGGCCCAGTATAGTACTGGGACCATCAGGATTGCAGTGTTTGTAAGGATTTACCTCACTCCAGATGGGTCTTGGAGGATACCTCCGATGAGGCCTGCATGTTCTTCCTGCAGTACCTTCACACCTGGCTAGGAGGATGAGGTAGTCTGATCTCATCAAGTATTCAGTGGTGTCTACCAATTCTAACTTTACTATGACATCGGTCTCCGGATCTACGGTTACGATTGCTTCTTCCGTGACGGGGGCTGCTCCTGCCCGTTTCTCCTCCCAACATCTTCTGGTAAGCTCATGGAGCCCCCCAGTTCCTGAGTAACTCATGTACTACAATACATCTGGTACTTACGGCTAACAGGAAAGCCTTCATGGAGGGTAATTAGTAATACCAGGTGATGGTCTTCAAGGTCTCATGTGAAGAGATCCAGGAGATAGAGGAGCTGCCTAGATATAAGGTTTGGCATTCCTAGCTACGTTATTGCACACAGCAATAATGACGGCAGTGGGTATCAACATACAGAATGTCACCTTTGGTAAGAGCTTGACCTCCTTTGTGGCCCTTGACAAAGTGGTCTTCCACTTTGTTTCGAAGAGCTACATCAGTGGAGTAGCCTTTTGTGAGGGTAAGCCTCTCCCAGATTCGGAAGAGTGCACACCAGTCTCACCTTTCTTACCACATGATTCCCTCCACTAGACCAATGTCCAGTTTACTTTTACCGAGAGTAAACTGGATACAGATGCAGCAGGGCACCAATTTTTGAGAAGCAGCCCAGGCTTCCTGAACACCTTCTTAAGTCTGAATTGTAGACTAGATAATTGTTGTCAATGTTGATGTCTCTGTAGTGCTTTATGGGAATGGTAATCGGGCATTTTACAGGCGTCCTTTTCTTTCCTTGCTGGCGAAAACTCATGTCGACATCTTTATGAAAGACCTTTATGCTTCCTTTCAGGTCTGTCAAGCCTATGGTAAGCATGTTCTTAACCCAGCTACCATCCGCCACAAGCTGCAACGTTTCTCACCTCTAGCATCTGGGGAAAAGACCTGTTTCCTTAAAAGAAAGTTACGGATAAGGCTGTCACAGAGCTTAGAGACTTTTCCAGAAGTGGGGGATCTCATTGAAGAGGTAGTTCACCCCTGGAAAGGTCACAACCAAGGTGTCTCACATACTGACTTATCGTGGAAAGTCGTTTGTTCTCTCTTATGCCGCTATCCCTTGGAAGGTCTACACGGTACCCTTATAAGTGGTGTCACAGTCCCCAGCCTTCCACCCTATGTATGAGTAAGGGTTGTCTTCCGAGGCCGTCTTGACTTTGGAGGCAAGTCCAGAGATCGCGTACTTTAAAACTACAGTGGAGGTAATGGTTCATATCCTTAACACAAAATACTGAAGGCCTCCGGTAGAGGGACGGTTAGCCTTCTTCAAGTATTGTCGGTTCTTCAGTCCTTGGAAGTAGTAACAATGGCCACCACAGTTCAGGAGATTCTTCCAGGAACTTCTCTTTGTATGGAACAGTATGTATAAGATTTTTTGAAGAGGGGAGTTATCTGCTGTGGGAGATCTATGAAATTTCAAGATCGTCTATTTTGTGTGCCAAAACAGTTTCGAGGTTACCTCAAACTATTTTCGTCTTGTCTGGTCTAAACCTAATCGTTTAGTGGGAGAGGTTTCGGATGTTGGCTATTTCACAGATATGGACCTTACCACCCTTAGAGGCTTTCACTGTCTCTATGGATTTTACTAACGTCTTTGTATAGTCGGTTAGGTCGACACTTATCCCCCTACCTTGGTTGCAGCCTGTGGAGAAGGGTCTACATATTCAGAGCTATGCCATTCGGGCTCAGCATAGCACTGAGGGTTTTCACGATGTTTACTGACGTAGTCGTACAACAACTGCGGCAGACAGGCTTTTAAGTAGAGGCGTACCTGGTTGACTGGCTAGTGTGAGTCCCCTTGGCACAGAGTGCTCAGAAGCAGCTAATTGAGTTCTTAATTCCTCTAGTCCCTTAGACTTTAGATCAATCTCAAGAAATCAGAACTGACTTCAGCTCAGGACTTCCCGCGGTTGGAGATTTGTTATGACTTTAAGTCCCAGTTCCGTTCTATTCCTCCCTCTAAGGGAGAGGAATTAGAGACGTCATTCAAGTCCCTAATCTATTTGGGGATGATCACCAGGCGATGCTCAGAGGAGGTTCGAGGATCTTTATGATTCACGAATTTTGTCATCAATGTACGACTCAAAGATGCAAACAGAGTTTGGGGAAGGAGAGCCTCCAACGCTCTTCCTGACCATCAGAAGAAGACCACGGTCTTACTGCGAAAGCAACTTAGACTGTGGTCTACTACCATAAGTCTTTCACAGACGTTGCTGTTTTGCTTTCCTCCTCCAGTAATGACACTTTGTTCGGACGCCTCATTGGGAGGTTGGGTGAGTCATAACCCATCCAAGAAAGTGCAAAGCTGTTGATCTCAGAAATTTTAACAATACCTCATCAATATTCTGGAGTCCCTGGCAGTCTTTTTGTCCCTCATGAACTTATACCTGAAAAAGAACATTCATATCCACTTAAAACGTTGTTAACAGAATTATAGTCTATTGATTCAACAGACAAGAATCAAGGTCTCCTCAATTGAACCACGTAATGATAACCATCTTTACGTTAGATCAGAAGAAAGGTTGGCGTTTGTCAACCTCTCTCCTTCAGTGAGATTAAATTGCTGGCCTTCAAATGGATCTGTTTGTGTAATGAGCTTCAGCATATTTCCCTGCTAGGTAGCACCGAAAGTGGTTCAAGCAGCAGTGGGCATGGACATTAAAGTTTATCAATGTCCCTGGATGGGAGTCGTTGGACGACGATTTGCCTGTTTCCACTGTTTAACCACCTTGGACAGGAGTAGATCTTTCAAGGGATGGCAGCTCTGGTGGCTCCTTGGTAGCCAATGAACAACTGGTTTCTCATGGTTACGGATTTGAATTCCAACTTGTGCCGTGACCAACTCGATTCTATCTCAGGAGGGACAGCAGAGGATTGTTTATGCTTCATCATGGATATCATACAATTCTCATCTCATGTTTGATTTCATCCTATTACTGGGAATGAAATTGAAAATTCAACGTGATATTTGTGGAAACTTTGAGTCGTCCAACACCATGACTCAGTATGGTACATCATGGACCAAATGGGTCAAATATGTCAAAGACATATATCCAGGGTTGATTACTATGGATTTTTGTTTAAGTTTCAAGCTTACTTTGCATGTTTAAAGTCTAGCCTCCTCCACGATTTCGTTGTACACTTCGGCCCTCACTAGATCTATACTATATGCCTTTGATGTCGATTTCTACTCAGATCTCTTCAATAAAGTTCCAAAGGTTTGTGCAAGGCTAAGGCTGTTGGCTCCACTAAAGCCTATCTCTTGGTCTTTGGACAGTTTTGCAATTCACTTCGGACATAGGCAATCAAAAGGCTTCTATTCTTGATTGCACCCAGAAAGTTTTCTTCTTAATTGCGATGGGTTCCGGTGCTTGGGCTAGTGACATTTTGACGATTTCTAGAGACGAGAAATACATTTGATTTGTGGATAATGGTGAGGTTAATATACACTCTGATCCCACTTTTCTTACTAAAAATGGACTTCCCTTTTCACCTCGGGGTCTATGGAAAATAATTCCCCTTCAAGGTGATCCTTTCCTTTGTCTAATACACTGTCCAAAAGTGTATTTGCTGAGAACAGTGCAGTTTACAGATAGCCTTTTGTTTCAAAATGTACAGTGGGGTCTGATTTGTCTCTAAACCAGTTATGAAAGAAGAGTACTTCCTTCATATGAAGAGCTGACCTGGCTCGTAAGACATTGGTTCTCGGCCCTAAAGAAGTGGCTTCCTTCTTAAACTTTTTCCGGTATATGTCCATTGAGGGAAGGTAGACATATATTGACCGGAAGCCCACTTGGGTTTTTCTTCAGGCATTAAATGAAGCAATTGGAGGAGACACGTCATTTTGTGGTGGGTGAGGGGGTGTTATCTACCCCGCGGCAATGAAGTAGCCCACAATGCATCCTAGGGCACTCCTTCAGCTCGTTCTTAGCAATGTGCAAACATAAGTTTTTGCTTCAAGGAAAAAAGCACTTCATCATTTCCTTTTCGAGTTCCAATGTGTCTTTACAATGGTTTGTGTGTTCCTTCAGTGCTACAGCCTAATTTTCTAATTGTTCTTAAGCTATATCTCATTTGGTTTGGGTGATTAACCCCTTGTTTGGTGGAGACATAATCATGTATCTTTTGATCAGGTTTACCTTGTCATAAGTTTCCTATAGTTCCTTATGTCATAAATTTGCCCCCTTATGCTATCTTATATATGGGTAGGGACAGGATGCATTTATTCTATACAAAAATTTTCCATGTGAGGTTAATCATGGTTACTTGCTAACCTTGGCAATGATTATTGTGAGTAATAGGCTGTGAATTGTTCCATGACATTTACTTTTACATCCTACTATTATAATTATAATTCCTGTGGCGGCTTTATCTTTAGTATGCCTTCTAATTTTTATCCTTTCTGAACATAGTTGGATTTAATCTACAGACAAGTTTTGG
Organism: Palaemon carinicauda; assembly: GCF_036898095.1. Taxonomy (NCBI): domain Eukaryota; kingdom Metazoa; phylum Arthropoda; class Malacostraca; order Decapoda; family Palaemonidae; genus Palaemon; species Palaemon carinicauda. The sequence goes on from NC_090737.1 coordinate 53,102,706, forward strand.
TTATGTACGCCCTACCTTTGATGACTCCTTTAGTTTCGGCCTCTTTAGATCTCCCGACACTAACATCAGGCATTTTTCCAATTGTGGGGGAGTGGTCCCTTGGGTCTTTATTACTTCCTTGTCAGACCATCATGCTTGTCAATTCTGCCTCCGAACATTTCTAGGATATATAGTTGAAAGTGATATCTATGCCTTGAGGGAGTAATCCTGTAAGCGCATTTCGGTAATGGGACCTCTCCCTTTGAGGCTTCTTACCAAGGTATAGGTAATTCTCTGGTACTCTTCCATCAGGACGACATGGCTTGAGGAAAAAACTATTTTTGGGTGAGATGACCATGTCATCCTGATGGACCACACGTTACGTTGTTACTCCCATATGCCTTGTCGGATGACTCTTCTAGCGGTAGTTACGCTGCTGTGTGG
>NC_090737.1:53120628-53123128 GCF_036898095.1 Palaemon carinicauda
CTAATAAATATACACGGTATTGCTTAGTTGAATAATTTGGCAATTGTTGCGAATTAATGAGAACCGTATATGGTAACACAGGATCCTGTCTATACACTAAACAGAAAGGCGTGTCCTTGAGCCAGGCATTATATGCAATGTTCAAAGCTAGCTCAGCTGTAGGGAGCATGGCATGCCAATGAAGGGGGTCATCAGCCACTAAGTAACGTGAAATTCGCACCACTTCCTTATTATGCGACTCTACTAAACCCTTTGCTGAAGGCCTATATGCGGTCACTGAAAAGTGTTCACTTTTCATCAAGTCCGTGACCCATTTCACCACCTTATTTATAAACTCAAGACCATTGCGTAAGTATAAGTGTACCGAAGAAATGCATCCACAAATACACATATACTTGTGTTAACCAGTAGGAAATGGTCCTACTACATCCATATGCACTGTATAAAATTTGATGGGAACAATCGGCCACTCTCTGGTTTCCGGTGCAGTGTTTTTATGTTCTTTGAAACAGTTACAAGCATCACAACCTTTTATATAATTTTCTATAGACTTTTTCATCCTTAACCAAAAGAAGGATTCACGTGGTCTCCTTAATGTTTTATCAATCCCTAAACGCCCTGCATAAGGACTTCCATGTACAATATGGATGGATTGTTTAATTAAAGAGGGAGGGAAATGGGGAAAATAGCTCGACAATAGAGGAATAAATGCATTTTCTATTTCCATTTAAGAGTACATGAGCAAACATTTTCGTAACCAATTATATTGAGAAATAATTAATCTCTCTAAAAATATATATAATCTAGAGTGTTGATAGTAATCTTCACTTCAAAGAATAGATCCTGTCGAAAAATACTTTAAAATACCACGATTTTACTTAAAATCGAATATAGTACTAAATAAAATAAAAACCCCGACTATTGACATTGAATAATTCTACCACCAACATATCCGTAAATCATAAAAAAATAGATAAAATAATGCTGAAAATCTGTATTTTAACAGTTTCCAGTCTTTTGGTTATAGACATCAATGGTATACAGATATTTAATATACAATTATCATCGCATAATTATTCTAACTATGAAAGGACAGACTTTTACATCTCCCGTGTTCATAAATTTCAAACCTTCTTGTAGCCTACTTGAAATGTTCATGAATTGCATTTGGTTGGTAATGAGCTCAAGCATCCTACAAGCAAGATAATTTCTAGCAGCAATCGTAACTTCATAGTCATTGGAGGCTTTTGTGAAGCATGAAGAATTGTCTGAAGATTTTCAACTAATCATTACAATATTCTCCCTGATCTTTGATCTTGGGGTTCGTCCTTTGATCATGTTTATTTATGGTTTATCATTTGAACATGATTGTGTCCTTTACCTCTGTAGTAGAGGAAGTACATTAAAGGTTTAGAAATGAAAAAAAAAATTCTTGAAGCATAGAGAATTTAGAAGGTGACACACACAAGCAAACACACACGTGTATGTACACACACTAACATTTATATATATATATATATATATATATATATATATATATATATATATATATGTATGTATATGTATATATATGTGTGTTTGAGTGTGTGTCTGTGTCTGTGTCAAAATGAAATTATACATTTGATTATATACATATTCATACACACACGGACGGACATCGAACGACACTTGGGATACTGTAAAAAGGAAACATAGACAGGAAATGATTGTTGCAAGTTTTCGCGGAAGTGATGAAAATTACATGGTAGAGCATGCTAAGTATTTCAGGATATATATATATATATATGTATATATATATATATATATATATATATATATATATATATATATATATATATATATATATATACAGTATACACAGTGTCCCAAATAAGTTAAACACTCTTTGACTTTGAATAGCTAATAAATTTTTTTTTCTATTTCAGATTTGATTTTGGAGTAAGAATGGCAGATACTGTGCTTACGTTGGAGCAAAAAAATAAAAATCTGTTTTATAAACATTCTGGAAATTTGAAAATAAAGCCGAAGTGCAAAGACGAATTATGATCGAGTTCCAAAGAGATGCCCCAGCACTCGTCACCATTTCACGAATTGTGGATAACTTTGAGAATCATGGGACCATCCAGTGCATAAGAAAAGGACATTCAGGACTAAAAAGATCATCGACAAACCCAACTGAAGAGCAATATTTTATTGCTAATGTTCACAATTCCCCACGAAAATCTTTTCGTCACCTGTCACGTGAAACAGGTATCCCAAAATCAAGCATCCATCGCATTTTGAAGCGTGCTCAGCAGAAAGCAGAAAACAATTGACAAATTAAAGAGGTAATTGAAGAAGAATGTGCTCAGATACTGAGAGAAATGCTACTAACAGTTTTTAGTTCCATATTTTCATGATGCGAAAAGTGTATTGAGCAGAACTGGAACCAGTTTGAACACTTGCCTCATATATCCTTACTTTTTCACTGTAAACTCTCAGAATCTTTAAATGTGCATTG
>NC_090737.1:53133128-53140628 GCF_036898095.1 Palaemon carinicauda
AAAGCTCTAAGATGAGTTTAGTTATTCCAGGTCAAATCTGGTCTGTTTCCTTTCCAAAGATGATAGACCTCCTTCTTTTCCAAATAAGCACGTCTACTATCATCTTTAAATCATGGTTTGTCCATCACTCGCTATCTTAGTACACGAGAAGGAATATGCCTATCATTTATGTTGACTAGATTCTCATTCAAAGGGACTACAGGGTCAACACTACTATACAATTGTGACCAATTCGATCCCAAAAGATCATACAAAATACCATCAAAGTCTACTTGAGATTTCATATGAATCTTACATGAGTAAGATATATCCGGGACAGGATGCTCAGACTTCATTATTAATGAAATAGTGGCATGATCAGATGTCTCAACTGGAGAACAAACCTTAATTGTTATAACACTATGGGAGTCAGTATATACGATGTCCAAGCAGTTATCAGACTTCTGAGTAGCTTCACTTATAAGAATGAATCTATCAACGGAGTTTAAAAACTACTCATAAAGTTTTTCCAGTTTCTAGAAGTTTTCATACTAATAATTACCAGAAAAATATCTCTTGCCAGCAAATGTACAAATTGAGTGTTAAAAAACACCAATTGTATCAAATGACAACAAGTGAACAGTCTAACTTTAAAGAAATCTCACCTGACAAGCAAATAGTATTTGTAACCTATCATTTCTTACTATATATATATATATATATATATATATATATATATATATATATATATATATATATTTGGGCTCAAAAAAATGATGGAAGTACCTTAAAGTAGCTTCCTAAGGGATATATGTACTACAGTGATATTCCTAGAGAATTTTACCTTTAGGTATCCAGAATTCTAACTCCTGTTGCGTATATCCTTAAAATTTCTCCAAAGGATATCGCATAATATCAGCGGACGCATTCTTGACACGCCTCCATAGCAATCTGCACCCCAAACAGCGTTTTAGCTTCGAGGAGGATGTGGCAAAAGGGAGCCGTCCAAAGGCTCTACCCGCTCTCGTAATACAATTGGGAATACAACAGCGCCATTCCCACGACGCCAGACATTCCTTGTAGCATTGAGCGTGGTGTTACAGATACAGTACCACGGGAGGGATACTGTGAAGATCTTTTCTTTTAGAAGAGATGGGTGGGTCCGTCAGGACGACATGGCCATCTCACCCAAAAACAGATTTTGAGCGAATTTTTGGCTCAAGCCATGTCGTCGTGATGGAAGCACACCAGAGCATTAGTGTATCTGTGGATTTTTGATCAGTGCCTTAACCTTATAGCAACCTTTTCTATGGTCATGGGGACCACATGAGACAAGGGACGTTACCGTTATTCGTCACCATCACTAATCATAACCAATGTTAGTGCTTCCTGCCTCCTACAGGGAAGAGTCATTCTAGACAGTAGAAAAGGGATCTTGAGGTTAACATACATAGTATGACCAAACATAAGTACACACTGAATATACAAATAGTCTCATAGTTGTATATTTGCTAAAATAACATCAGTGTCTCTTATATCTATTATTTGATGCATACAAATATATGAAGGATACTTACTTTGGTAAGTTGAAGAACTCTGGCATGTATACATACAATTGTCTGGCGAAGGTGGACGCACTACATTCTAATAGACATTTATTACTAATAAATGACTAAACGATGTTCAGTTAAACGAATGTAGTATGACAATGGGATTATACCTGTAACAAGTACAGAGACTATATTTCCTTCTTGAAGGAAGAAATGATGAGTGCCACTCTCAGACTGAAGAAAATTATAAAACAAATTCTCTTCATAATTCCTGTACTGGTTACTTCTATCTGAACTGTGTACTTCGTACACCGGCACTAGTGCTATCTGTATAATTCCACACCTGGTATTTTGAACAGAGACAGTGTTATCATGGTAACACTTAATTAAAAGAAGTCACACCTAAGAAGGGTGACCTTATCTCCATTTAATTGACAGTCCTAGTCAATTAGCTGTTCATCGTAGAATTAGACGGCAGGTTAAATATTCTACCTGGCGTCACCATATATTGCTTCAGAACATGGATTTGTCTAGCATAGTGTATGTAGAACACTCTGGATGATTCTCATCCGTTACATGTGCGAGGACATGTGAGGTCCCAAACCAAAAACTGTTTACTACAGTAATTAGGGGGCAGGTTTTAATACACTACCTGCCGCCACTACGAAGTGTTTCAGTTCATGCACTTGTTTTGCATAGTGTTTGAAAAACACTCTGGATGATTTCAATCCAATGTATGAACGATGGCACTCAAAGTCCATATACTGAAAGAAGTTCAGTGATGAAGCAATCTTTCTCGGATCATGACCTGCGGGAGTACTGTCCGGATCCGCTCTACGAATAAAGTAGGTGAACTTCGCCCTTAGTTGTTTTATGGATAAATTTGATCCAGAAGTTTCTCCTTTAAAGAGCTGTCCTCCCCTGAAGTCTGAAGTTCTACGAAGATAGACCTTTAGACACTTTACAGGACATAGAGAGACATCTTCCTTCAGAGGGCAGATTCTCCAGGGTAGCTCGTTTTTAGCGAGAAAGGATGGATCAGGAAATAGTTTCAGTTCTCCTACTTCCGTAAACTGAATGTGACCCTCATCTCTGGATAGGGCCACTATTTCACTAACTCTAGCCCCGGAGGCGATAGCGAACAGAAAAATAACCTTTTGGGTTAGATCCTTAAGAGAACAATCTTCATTGTTCACAGATGAGGCATAATGTAAGACCTTCTTCAAAGACCAAGAGAGGGGCTTTAGTGGTACCGCTGGCTTAAGCCTAGCACATGCCTTTGGAATCTTATTAAAGATTTCATTCGCCAGATCCACTTGAAAGGCATATCGGAGAGGCCTAGTCAATGCTGACTTGTACGTATTTATCGTATTGGCCGCCAGACCTTGGCTATGAAGGTGGACAAAAAAGGACAGACAGAAGTTTATTGAAATTTCTTTCGGTTCTTTTGCTTTGACAAACGCAACCCAATTTTTCTAGGAAGACTCATATTGTCTTCTAGTTGACTTGGCCTTTTATTCTTCTAAGAATTCTATATTGCCTTTTGAGATCCCAAACCTTTTTCTAACTGCTAGAGCGAGAAAATCATGAAATGAAGGGTTTGGGTTCTCTGTGATAAAACAAAGGCATTAATTTCTGAATCTTCGGAAATATACCTAGGGTCAGAGCTAGGACCAGCCTCATCTAGTCTATCAGCCCCACTAGAGGATCCTCGTATGGGCTATATAGCGAGGTAGTTTCTTGAAGACGCTCGTGATGAAGAGGTCGAATTGCAGTTCCGGGACTTGTTCCCATCTGGGATGGATTATTTCTGCGCCCATGGACCATTCCAACTCTATCGGTTTGTATCGAAATAGAGTATCCACCATCACATCGTGGATCAGTTGTAAATGAACTGCTGGTAGGTGCCGTCCCTTTAAGAGTGGGATGGGTAACTTCAACAAGACTGAATGAGACGTTCGAATGTGACGTCTTATTATCGCTTCGGTATCCCAGATCAGTCGTAGGGAGCCCGATCTGTGTGGAGAGGGCTTCCCCACCCATGAAAGGACCAGCAGAGTCTTGGGACTTTCGTGCTCTAATTTCTGTTAGAGAAGGGATTAAAGAGGGACCGATCTCAGTCTGTTTTGATCTCTTCAAGCGTTTGATGCGTGTTTTCTCCAAGCTCTTAACGCATCTTTCCGGTGTTCCCTTAGCACCAGGTCTGTCACTATAGCGAACTGGGAAAAGTTTAGTGCTTTTTCCTGTTGGCGTTTTGGTATTCTGACTAAATACTTGAGTCTCTTGACAGACATCACGAGCTCCTTTTATATTTCCAAAGGAGAGGAGAGTTGATGTGACTGAGGGCTTCGATTGGCCGGACACTTCGGATGCTGCCCACTCAGCCTCTTGATCAGGTATATTAATACCTGAACTATTTCTAGGCTTGACTTTGACGTGACTAAGTTCGTCAATCCTTTGAAGATACTTAGGACTTTGAGTTCGACACGTATCTTTCCTAGGAAGAATGTTACTCCCTGTAACATGAATTCTAGATAGGAGGAAGCGGGGTGGTTGACTGGAAGGTTCCGAAGGACACCTTTCAGGTCTGACAAGACTACGAACACCCCTAATTGGAACAAGGTCCATATGTTCACAAGGATTAACATTTAGAACTTGCTATTTTTTATGAACTTGTTGAGTGGTGACAAGTTCAGAATGACTCATTGATATCTTGAGTCCTCGTGAACACAAAACAGCCTTCCCTGGAACTCGATGAGCTATAGTTTTTTACCACCTGTATGCTCTATAGCTCTCAGGTATACTTCTCCAGGAGGGTTTTGAACTGTAGGAGAAGGTAAGGAAATGATAGTAGGGACATTTCTGTTTCCCATCAATGGCTCATATTGAATAGAATTTGGACCGAAGGATCGAAGGTCCTGCGATCCTGAGGGAAAGTTCCTCCTAGCCGAACCGTCTTTATGCTTCGAGTAGTCAGTAGATTTAGACTTTTGACCATCTGCCTGTAGCACCGTGGTCACTGGAATAGTGGGATGTTGTTGAGCAGCCCGGATGTTTCCAGCATTTTCGATCTTCTTTTTAGGTGGGGGACCCACAACCACGAAGATTTTCTTTTTGAGGGAATGCCCCATTTTTGGAGAAGACTTATGTTCTCCATGGTGGCGTTCTTAATTACTTCCTTAATGACCTCTTGTGGGAAGAAGTCTTTACCCCAGATGTTGGAAGATATTAGCTTCCTTGTTTCGTGTTTCACTGTTGCGTCAGTGAACACACTCTCTACATGCTCTCCTAGCCTTCATAAAGGCGTAAAGGTCTTTCACCAAGATAGCCATATGCATTTTGGCTATGACCATGAGCATGCCTGGGGTACTTTCATAGGTTGAACACAACTCTATGTAGTTTTGTAGAGAAAGGGATGTCGCAAGTCTCTCCTTTGACTCATGTTCATTACACAAGAGCAACTCAGACAACTTAGGGAGACATACCTTGAATTGTTGACTTGCGATGTCATTGTCTAATTTTCTTACTGAAAATGTCAAATGGACTTCCTTCCAATCCTTTTCCTGTCCGGGAAAAGCTGGTGACAAAGGCTTGCACTCATCGAGTGTGGGACATGGCTTACCCGCCTCTACTGCTTTGGCAACAGAAGTAAATGCCTTCCCCATGAAGGGGAATGAGAGTGAAGTAGGAGCAAGAAAGGAAGGGTGTCTATTATTCAGTGAGAATACCTTCGACTCTGAATAACCCGCCTTTCTCCGACTACCTGAAAGGATAGTCTGTGCCTTATCATGGTCGAGAATCAAGACCTTCTTTGGTTCCGCTCCTTTTCTTGACTTTGGTTCGTACTTCAGTCGAACCCAACAATTAGGGAAAGCATCAAAGCTTGGCCAAAATTCAATTTTGTCCAAAGGAACAGCATCTATTGTCTCTGAGATGTAGAGACTGCCATTTGAAATCGGCATCTGCTCCGCAAACCTCCAGGGATTGGTTATGGAGCATGTTGGTAGGTCTTCATTCAAGGGTCGTTTGACTGACCCCTGGGAAGCGAAAAGAGAAGCTTTACGAGGCTCTATCTTGCGTTTTACTTCCTGCTTTTCGTTTTGTTTACGAAAGCTCTCTATTTTATTCTTCAGCTGGATACATAATTGTACCCCATTATCCAATAGAGGGGTAGAAAACGAAGATGTTGACATCGATGGCTCTAGAGCCGGCATAGGCGGAGGAAATTCCGACACAACATTTTCCTCTTCTACCCTGGGGCACTTCTTGCCCTTAATCCCAAAGGTTTTCTGCCCGTCAGGGGATGTAGTTGGCTCCTGAGGCGCTACTGTTTTCCTCACTTGCTTCCGGAAATAGTAGCTTACGCATCCTATCAGTAGGTAGGAAAGGTCCCGGAGAGACCTTTTGAAAGCCTGTCACCCAGTTGCGTAATTTATATTGAGCTGTATCCTTAATCTCCGTAGACTTGGGATTTTCAAAACCTTCGGACATTAAGGTCCAACATATATTGCAAACCTGTGGGTTCCAATAATGTAGGGATCCAGAAATAATATTGCAGGGTGCATGGAACCTGCAAGTATTATGACCGTAAAAATACTTACTCTTGGCCTTGCAGAGGACTGCAGCACAAGGTATCTGGTGTTTCTCTTTTAAAGAAAGGAAAACCAAATGAGTATACAATGGATTTTCTCCTTGACAATCAACATGCAAATGTCCTTTACAATAGAGTAGCTTAGGATAGTAAGCTATAAAGGGATAGTAGGAGATACATACTTGTGTACCCCTGTGAGCAAATGCTGTTGCCTCCCCTCAGTATGAACTACATGGAGATTTCTCTATAGAGTAACTCCAGGTAAAAGGACTCTTACCCCTAGGGGTAGAGAAGTATCAAATCACTGTCCCAAAATAATGTTAATACTGTGGGGTCAGGATGACTGATTCTCGATCAGAATATTGAAGAAAACTTATTCATTCAATATATGAACGGTACCAGCAGAATGCTCGTACAAGGATACCCAAGGTATGTCAGAAAAACTACAGTATCATGGTACTGTAGTTTTCTAATTGCAGTAAGTCTATATTGCAATTTACTGGCTACTGTACATCATGTATTGTAGTCTAGTCATTATGCTGCCTTCATAGTAGCATATGACAGTATGGTCCATCTAGCATGAAGCCAGCTGGACTAGGAAAATAAAGACATATATTTGTATATCCCACTCAGCCTATTTGCTGTAGTCTTCCTACTATATTATAATATAGAGTTTCCTGATCAGGGAGACTCAAAGAAAAAGGCTGCACCCTTTAAGGGTAGGAGTGTATTACTCCTGCCTTGATGTGTTTAATATTGTAGGGTAATCCTAGTACTGATTTCTAATCAGGATATTGAAGAAATCATATCCATTCAATATAGGATTGGGCTCAGCAAATGCCTGTGTTGGATATCCAAAATACATTGGAAATAACTACTAGTATAAACTATATAGTAGTTTTCTACCTGCAGTATATTCTATAATGCAGATATACTGGCTACCTGTATAAAATATACAGTAGTTCAGTAGGCATGTAGGTGGCATAGCTAGGTCTTGCCGGCATACCCGGCATGCTAGCTAGAAAGAGAGAGAAAGCATGGAAAAAAGGCTACTCCTTACTGTGAATGTATACAGTAATCAAGGGTGTAAAAGTCTAATTTGACTGCTTTTTCCCAGAGAGAAGGTCCTAATAGAAGGGGAGAATGTACCATTCAGGCTTCCATGCAGCTACAGTACTATTGCCGACAAGGTACCGCCGATACACTGCCGGCCGGCAGGTCCAGCAGTACCAGTACAGTCGGCGTGCTGCCAACTGAGTCAGCACTATCTGTGCCGACCTGACCGGCAGAACCCCGGCAACAGGACCTGTAGCAGCAGTCCAAGGAAGGACTGAAGAACCTTGGGAACAGAAGGGACTTCCCTCTCACGGCCATCATGGT
>NC_090737.1:53148128-53163128 GCF_036898095.1 Palaemon carinicauda
CAAAGACAACACCAATCTCACCCTTCGGGAAGTTTAGAAAGAATAATTCAACATTGTCCATTGTTTGAAAATTATAGACGATACATGGCAGGGTGTCACAAGACGAAATCCTAATAAAGCGTGGAAGAAATTGTGGCCAGCTTCCGTCACTGAGAGGGACTTTGAAGGGTTCGATACAACTGACCCTGATGACCCCGAACCTGTTTTAATGGATGAAATCATGTCTCTTGGAAAGTCCAAGAGGCTGGAGGTAGACGAGGAAGACGTGAACGACCTTGTCGAGGAGCATCAGGAAGAGCTCACGACACAGGAATTGATCGAGCTCCTGGAGATGACACATTCGGAGGTGTTGCAGGAACTCAGTAGTGAGGAGGTGGAAGTCGAGGGCCTCCTTTTGTATGGCAAAAATCAAAGGCATGTTAGCGAAGTGGCAGGAGTTTTCTGATTTTATGGAAAAGAGGCAACTGTACAAGTTGGCGAGTGGTCGTGTGTTAGCCTTGTGTGATGACACTTAAGTGCGTCATTTTTGTAACATATTGAAGGGAGACAAAAACAAACATCCCTAGATTGGTTCCTTTTAAAAAGGCCTTCAAAAAGGGCAGGTGAAAGAGAAGGAAAAAGAGCCAAGCCGGAAGAAAGTAAAAAAAAAAATGAAAATGAAACAGAAATGTCAAATTAAGTTTACTGTAATGTAAGATCAACATTTTATCTTTAAGTGTGTGTAAAGTAAGCTAATTTCATCTAAATTAAATTTAAAGTTGAATTTCATTCAAGTTGAATTTAAAGTTAAGGTTATGTTACGTAGTGTTACAAAAGTGTTGTGTACCGAACGTGTTGCCGTCAAGTCTCTCTCCTCCCAGTCCTCCCTCCCTCCTCCTCCTCCTCCTCCACACACACCGCCATTAGCCGCTTCGGTCTTCCTCGAAGGTAAGAATAATGTTACATTTCATAACCAGTTTATAGCCTGTTATTTTGTCAGCATAGGATGTTGATTACAAAAACTATAAACATATTTTTCCTCAGAAATATACTGTATTTAGGGTTTTTTTCAGAGGGTGGGAACGGATTCATTTGTTTTCAGTTATTTCATATGGGAAAAATTCATCTGAGATATAAGGAAATTGAAATACGAGCTCGGTCTCAGAAAAGATTAAATCCGTACCTTCTCTCTCTCTCTCTCTCTCTCTCTCTCTCTCTCTATATATATGTATATATATATATGTGTGTGTATATATATATATATATATATATATATATATATATATATATATATATATATATATATATATATATATATATATATATATATATATATATGACCCGTACAGACGGATAACGAGACGTCAACATATGGGTTTTCTTCATTTATTATAAAAGATTCGTTCGTAAGTACACATTATACAACTGCCCTCTCAGATGAGGGTCTTGTCAAATCAAGTGCTCACTGGCAACTAACTACTCCCTTCGTTATCAAAGTGCAGCCATTGCAAAACATGCACACACAAAGGTTTTTGTGGAATACTTATGAATTGATTTACCTTGATATACAAGACATCTACATACACGAATTAGGACATTACTCCCCCCCCGCGAAGTTCCTCACTCCAGGAGGAGGTGCACACTCGCCCTCACTAGTCAATGATATATGGATGATACTCCAACCTGGAATAGGCATGGCATGTACTATAAAGAAATGCAACATAATATATATATATATATATATATATATATATATATATATATATATATATATATATATATATATATATATATATATATATATATATATATATAGCCCCAAAAAACAACACATCTTCCACAAAACAAAAAAATGAAATATTGCATGCAAAAATGTACACAAAACAATATAAATAATTCCACATTTCTTCTTAAGACCTCTGTAACCAAAACACATAATACCCAAAGTGAAAAAAAAAATCATAACATCAGGTCTATATAACCTCATCAATAACATCCCTGTGGTTGCGGGCAATACAAGCTTCTTGGGCGGGACAGGGGTAGGAATAGATATTCCTTCATCCCTCAATTTTACTTGTCCGGGTTTACGGCAAAATTCCGCAACACATCTCACTACCACTGTTCCATAATTTATTTAAATCACTTCAACACTTGCACTTGCAACTTTCAACCGGTGGTCACTAGCCGTTTTCCAGAAAAAATAATTCATCTCCCCCCCCCCTTCACTTATAACATTAAGTATAAGGAATTCACTTTTACACATTTTCTAACACTTCCTATCCTCAAGGCTGAATTTTAATCCCGCAGCCACTTGCCATTTGGGAACCGCCCCACGCCCAGCAACCAGGAATCATATAAATACATGAATAATAGAGCATCTGCCTGATGGATCTCACTTGACCTATTTAATCCCTGATTGTTTCTAGGTTCACTCAACAATGTTATACGTATTTCCACACTCAGCCAAATTACCACAACATTTTACGTATAAATTTAGCATCAACACAAGATATTGTTATCATCACATTTACTTAAAACACGTCGAAAGAAGAAATGAGGTCTGTTCAAACAACAACAACAGCAAGGGGAAAATAAATTCTACTCATCAACTCGAGGGATGTCACGTATGCAGGGGTAAGGAGGAACACTTATGAAAACTACCTCTTCAGGTACCACATGTATGTGTGCCTGATGATGTTCAGACACTACACCATTAATAATATTTTGTATCACAACTGTGTTAAACTTAACCATCTTTACTTGGTAAGGACCCAAATACGCTGGCTCTAGTTTATGTTTCCTAGGTTGTAATTGTTACAAATACACACGATCGCCCACAAATACTTTTACCGGTGCGGTTTTGAACCGACTATCCTACTTCAAGCTGTGATTTTCATTAGCTCTTTTCAAATACCTTACAGTGGTGTTCATTACTCTCCTCAATAAATTTAATAAATATACACGGTATTGCTTTGTGGAATAATTTAGCAATTTTTGCGAATTAATAACCTTATATGGTAACACAGGATCCTGTCCATACAATAAAAGAAAGGCGTATCCCTGAGCGAAGCATTATATGCAATGTTCAAAGCTTGCTCAGGGGTAGGAAGCATGACGGGCCAATGAAGAGGGTCATCAGCCACTAAGTAACGCAAAATTCGTACTACTTCCCTATTATGCGACTCTACTAAGCCATTTGCTGAAGGCCTATTTGTGGTAATTGAAAAGTGTTCAATTTTAATCAAGTCCGTGATGGATTAACCACCTTATTTATAAACTCAAGACCATTATCACTTATCAGAATTTTCGGGCAACCAAACCTAGTAATGAAAGAGCACAGTGCCTGGGCTAATGTATTTGCTGATTAACCAACATTGGGTAAGTATGACTGTACCGAGTAAATGCATCCACAAATACACATATATACTTTTGTTGTGTTAACCGAATAGGAAATGGTCCTACTACATCCATATGCACTCTATAATATTTAATGGGAACAATCGGCCACTGTCTGACTTCCGGTACAGTGTTTTTATATTCTTTGAAACAGTTAAAAGCATGACAACCCTTTATATGATTCTCTATAGACTTTTTCATTCTTAACCGAAAGAAGGATTCACGTGATCTCCTTATTGTTTTATCAAACCCTAAATGCCCTGCATACGGACTTTCTAGTACCCGTGCAAAAAAATCCCCTCCCCTCTTCTCGTAAGCGCAATATAGGACATCATTTTCAGTAAAAAATTTCTCACAAAGCGCATTCAGAAATGACGGATAACTCCGATTCCCCTTTATTCACTGCTCGCACTCTTTCCATCCATTCCTCTTTTTTTTCTGTCTCTCTTGGACTTCTTTTATGTCCTAACCTCCCAAGTCAATCAAACCTGCATCATCAGGGCATTCTTTCTGGACACCCCTGGTTATGTCCTCGGTCATCCACATATATTCATCTCTCTTTCTCTCTCCCGAGTCGACTCTCTCTCTCTCTCTCCTGTCTACTGCATGTGCATCGTGAGAACTCTCATCCCATTCTGTATTTTCTCTATTATGATGGTTGTCTTCACTATTTTGGTTACGTTCTTTGTTCCTCTTTTGTGCCCTAGTTGTTACTCCTATTACTGCACTTCTAGAGAGAGGATCAGCTACATTGTTAGCCTTACCTTTTTATGTGGTGAAAACCCTTTTTGTTAAACTCGAATAATCTCTCAATCCATCTCACTTGATGAAAGGTCAAATCCCTTTTATAATGCAAAACTGGTAAGGGGCGATGATCACTTTACAACTCAATCGACTGACCTGATAAAAAGAACCGATACTCTCTAGAACCCAAAGAATAGCCAAAGCCTGTTGATCGAATGTACTATAATTCTTTTCTGCCCCTTTTAACCCTGGGTAAGTTAACAAGCACCAAATTTGGAACCAGGCATATGCATAAAGCAATTTCTCCCAGGTTTCATCCTGTTGCTTTGTCTGCGGCGTTGTTCTCGAGGTGTGCCACATAAGACTTTGTTATGATACAACAGGGGTAGGACACACAAGTCGGAGCTTCAGATACTTGCAGAAATGTAGCTCTTCAAAATTTTTGGGTCTAAAGTTTGATACCACACTGCTAAACTGTATTGAAATTCCAATTTCATATGCTTTTACATTTTGGTAAATATCTCTGAGTGATATTAATGAAAGAAAAAGAGATTTTCACTGAACATTGGCGAATAGTGTCGCTATGCAGCGATGTTGCCATCTTTGTGCTAGGCTGCCAGATGTTCAAGTATATAGGAGGAAAACTAAAAAAAAAAAAAAAAAAAAAAATTACGACTTTTCAGGTTAGCAAAATGCAGAAGAAATTCCCTTCTGAGAAAAGACTCGACGAGATTTTGGAATCTTCTAGTGATTCTAATAATATTGAGTGTGCTGATGACACGTTTTTTTTATCAGAAATATGGTGACATTCCCCAGGTGGACACCATCGACCAGGGAAGTGTCACCCCAGTGCCTTTTTCAAGCGCCAGCCTAGTGCCTTTTTCAAGTGCTACCCCACTGCCTTCAACAAGTGCCACCCCAATGCCTCCAACGACTGCGACCCCAGTGCCTTCATCAAGTGCCTCTCCAGTGCCCATTTTCACCCCTGTCACAGATTTGGTGTTTTTCAGCCTAGGACCTTGAGAATTGGCATGAATGCTGCCATGTCCTTCTATTTTATTATGCAGTTTACCAAAGTTACTTATGTATAATGTAAATATTTTCTACAGATTATTTTGTATATATTTATATTTTTATTTATTTATTTTTCTAAATTTTCCAAATTAAATATTTAAAATGATTGGTTTTTAGTTTACTCCTAACATAATATTGAGGAATGAATATTGTCAAATAGGAAACTTAAGGATTTGAAATATATTTATCAATAAGGAAGTTATATGGTCCGAAAGTTGAGGTCTCATTTATGGTACCACATTGGTAATGGGGTACCCTCTTTGGAACTTAACCAACCCAGGGTTAACGCCCGGGAAGCAAAACAAATGGGTCTCTCTCTATCTTTATCATCTCGTTGAGACACTACGCGACCAATAGCTAGGCTACTCGCATCTGTTGTCACAAAAAACGGGCGATCAAATCTAGGATAGGCATGTAATTCATTGCTAGTTAAGGCAGCTTTCAAATGGTTAAAGGCCATTTCTTCTTCATCTCACCAATTTATTACTTTTTGTTTCTTTAAAGCATCTAAGGGTCTCGCTATCTCTCCAAAACCTCTTATGAATTTATGGTAATACCCAGCGGGCCCAAGGAACCCAGCTACTTTCTTAGAGTTACGTGGCCTGGGGAAATCTGTAATAGCTGCTACTTTACTGGGGCAGGGTTGGATCCCTTCTGGGTTTATTATATGACATAAAAATTCGACCTGTTTACAGAAAAATTTGCACTCTGACAAATTTATTTTCATACCATAACGTCACAAAGCTTCTAGAACTTTACGAATATTATTATTATTTTCTTCGGCCGTTTTCCCTGTAGTTATGATATCCTCTAAATAATCAAGAACATTTTGACCAATTAAGGGCAACAAAACCACCATCATTATTCTAGAAAAATGACTTGGAGCATTTTTAATACCGAAAGAAAGAAAATTAAACTGAAATAATTGATCATTAGCTATAAATGCCGTTTTACATTTACTGTCTTTCTTAATGGGTATTTGATAGTATCCAGATTTTAAATCAACAGTTGTAAAATATTTGCTATCTCGTACTTTCACAAGTAATTATTTGATTGAGGGCAAAGGGAATGCATTATCCTTAGTGATTGCAATCAATTTCCTATAATCAACACACAATCTTACCGAGCCATCCTTTTTCCTAACAGCTACAATTGGAGAAGCCCAGGGGGATTCACTCTCCTCAATTATCCCATGTTCCCTTAATTTATTAATTTCCCTTTCTATCTCTCCCTGGAAATGAATGGGTACCTTATAAGGGCTTGACCTGATGGGCTCCGCCTGCCCAGTTTCAATGCTAAAGGGAAATTGATCAATCCTCCCGGGTGGCTCATCTCCAATTGCAATTACATCGGAATAATTATTGATAATATCACTAACTACAGGCTGATATTATGAGGGACATAATTTTCGTTCTTGCATAATAAAATTCTGAGTGCGTTCGTCTGTGCGGGCTGGAGTTGTGGCTCCCAACATCCCATTATAAACAATTTCACATAACTCTAATTCACACACAAAATCACTTCCTAAAACAACTCTTTTATTAGACAAATTAACTATCGCTATATCAGCTTTGTTTTCTTTAATTTCTGTCAAGCCCTCTAATATCATATGGGCCCAATTATCATGGTGTTCAACAACTACCTTGGTTCCTTCCGCAAGAGGGCGACACGAGGTCACAGATATACTCGTAAGGATCTGGGGGACTACACTTCACCTCTCTCAGGTATAGCTGATACCTTACTTAAATGTCTCTCCAAGCTAAGACATGCACTTACTTCCTCATGACTTTCTATCGGCAAAATGTACCCGCCTGCTTTTACTGTTATTGTATCTTTTCCCCCAAAAAACGCAAATTTGATTATTAGATATAAAGTCTATTCCAAGGATAGCCTTGATTCCTGGAATTACTAAGGTGGACAAACAAAAAAATCATTTGTAAACTTCACAGACCCTTTCTTGAACTGGACAATTGATTTATGGTTTATGTGTACTTTATTTCCTCCTGGCATGTCAAGAACAATGGATGCTGCTGGCTGTAGTGGATTTGAGGAGAATTTTTTTTTCAATCAATAAAACACTGGCTCCTATGTCAATCAGCGCTCTGATGGATTTATCCTGCAGGTCTATCCTAACTGCTAACATTCCCAGATGGCCATTACGAGATATGGAGCATGGGTTAATGACCTCGGCTGCCATACCGCTGCCCCTTGGTCCTCTCCCTAGTGCTGTGAGAGTGAGGTCGGGGGTACCGATGGATGTCCCAGTGTCTGCTCTGTCACGTCTGTCGTCACTGCTTCCTTGGCTACTGCTTGTGATGTCTTGTGGGTGGGCATCGAACTCAATCGCCTCCCCCTTCCTGTGTTCCCCTTTCCTTGGACGTTGGGCGGGGGGAGGTGTGCGTGAACCCCAGCCCGCTCGCCCTGTCCTTTTTTTGCTGGGCACTCTCGAGGTAAATAACCGTAGTCCTGACAAGTGTAACAGCGGGGCGATCCTTGGGTGGGGCATTCCATTCGTCGGTGCCCCTCTCCCCCACAGTGCCAACATCTGAAGATTCTGCTATTTTGCTGACTGTATTCCCCATTACCTCTCTTCGGGGTTGACTTCCTCTTATGGCTGCCAACTTCTCGGAATTGGCCCCATTATTCCCTGTCCTTTATTCTTCTGGCATACTGTCTAAAAAGTTTTGTATTTCCCTCACTATGTCTGCTAACGAGCGATTGTCATCGAACAAATAACCACATAAGTACGGGTTTACTAATCTGCGAATATGTTTATGGGCAATTGCCATTTTATCACCTTCTGGGAGATTGGCACTACGGCTGGCAAACGAATCGCAATCCAGAAAAATGCGAGTTGCAAAACTATGAATGGATTCACCTTCCCGCATTTTGGGTTTATAATTTTCATTTAGGTCTCCCTTTCTCGCATCAGGCAATGCATACTTCTCAATTAAACATCGTTTTATTTCAGTATAACTTCTTAAACTTTCTTGTGGCCAACACATTATTTCCATTGCTGGAACATCTTTCAGCAATCTAATTATTTGAATTTGTTTTTCTTTTTCCGACCACCCATATGTGGCTACTTCAAATTCTCTCAAAAACACTTCAATTGATTGAAAACCTTCCTTAGGCCTTTGATCGTCAAAAGGCATAACATTTGCCTGAAATTCTGGCAACTTTCGAACTACAATTTGCGTATCGTATGTCGAAAAGATACGTAAGACGAAACTGTTATTTTGAATTCATTGTCTTCGGGTGAACGTAGGCTCTGTATAAAGATTTTTGTAATCGGCCCTGTAGGAATATTAGAGATTTGTATTGTGATCTGCTTATCTTGGTTTCATTTAGTGTCAAACTTGAATATTGTACTATAAAGATTTAATTTCAATATTTTGTATAATTTAAATATCACTAATTCTTTTCTTAGTCTGAGGTTTATTCAGATATAATAGTTCAAGTCAAGTTAAAATATAATTTTCAGATCGTAACATTTGTGTCTCAATCTAAGTTTTGTTAAGACTTAATTTTTTCCAGGGACTTATTTTGTTATTATGTAAATTTTTTTGAAGGTGTAATTTATATAGAATATATTTATTTTTGTAAAGAGTTTATTGTTCCAATCATCATTATTTAAAACCAGATTCCGCTCGTGTCCTGTTAAGAACTGTAGAAAGTCATAAATAATTCTTAAGAGTAATTACCCAGTTTAGTTTGAGTGCATTTAAGAGACCTTTGGATATTCAGTGTTTTGTATATTGCTGTCTGGGAGTTATTTCACACTCTCAGAATTAGTGTATTAATATTCTAAAGTGTAGGCTAACAATTTTACTGTATAAGCAAACAAGTAAGTTTGGAACTCGAGGGGTTGAGTAACTTGCCAGTCGTAATATATATTATATTATATGTTGGTCCCCAGTCTTGAGCCATATTATAATATATTTTTAGTGCCCAGAGCAGGGAGCCATCCTCATATAATACATTTTTGGTGCCCAGACCAGGGATTGAGCGAGTCTGTTTTAAATATTGGTGATAACAGGGCCATGTTTTGATTTAAGGTTTTTTAATTATACAGTGTTGATAGGATTTTGTTAGTATTGTTGGTATAATATTTTTTGGAGAGGCATTAATTATTATAAAATTACAATATGGCACAGTTTGAAAGCCAAGATTTTTTAATAACCCAAGTGTTCAGGAATTGTAAGAGGCTATTATAAATAAAGCTCAGTGGTTCTCTATCTTAACCCTGGATAGGTACGCTCCTCGGACACCCCTTTAAAGGTATACTCGGTCGCACGCGACCCCGAAAAAAAAAAAATTCTCGAAAAATCTTTTTTGCAATAACCTCCTTTTTTTTTTTTTGCCAAAAAAAAAATTCAATGAATGCTTAAAACTAATGTAAAGATAAATACTACTCATCTGCAGAAAAACTATTTATTATAAATATTTTAAAAAATTAAGTAGAAAAAAAAGACCTTACATAAAAATTCATAAAAAAAATTTATACATATATACACAAATCCTTTTAGGAATTGATTCTTGAATGTTTAGGACACATCTTGATGTATTTTGGATGAAGTCGGACCAATGGAGGTGAAGATCTGAAATGAGAAAAAAAGGGTAACTTTTTTTTGGCCAAAAAAATTTGTCCAAATTTCATGAATTTTTTTGGGTACCCAAATGAAATAGGAAGTGGCTAATTTTTTTAGGGAATAAACATATGTTATCCTAAAATAGAAATATGTAAAAAATCTTCATTATTTTGTAAATTACATTTATATTAGGGGCCATATCTAAAGGTCATTTTTTGAGTACTTAGAAATTTCGTAAAAAAATACATATATTTAATCTATAATATGATATTTATGCAGGTAAAAATATACCAAAATATCACAAATTCTATAGGGAACAAGAATATATATAGATAGGGCAATTTACGCTTCGGATATGTCCACAAAATGGCCGCCAACCACACTGACTCAGACTCCCTAATCTGCCACCTGAAATGTAGGAAGGGTATGTCAATTTCAAGGTGTTATTTACTAATCTAATTATTCTTGGATATGCATAAAAATTGTATGGTGGATTGCTGGATGATTATCGATTATTTTACGACTATAAAATTAGAATTCTGACCCCAAAAAAAAATTTTTTTGAAGGGAAATAAAATCGAAAAAAAAATTTAGAACAATATAATATTTTAGCTAAAAAAATTTGATGATATTCAATCAAAAAAGAAGTCAACAAAATTTTCCGACAAATAAACATCTTAATGAATCATTACTCTGTGATAGTTCCTTAGTACGTAGTGATTTTGAAAGAAATGGGAAAAAACGAAAAAGTGGCAATCACAGAAAACCGAACACATACCTATATATATGCCCTATCTGGCTAAAAATAAAGATAGGCATTGGTAGCCAGGTCATCTAGAAACACTTTACAACACTATAAAAATATAAGTTTTGCGACACTACTTGCCAATTCCTTACGGTAACATGACTAAGCAAAAAAATGCAAAACAAATGAAAAGGGGCACTCGCGGAAAAATGGCCAACATTGTAATATACGGCATTTCAGAAAAAAAAAATTTCAGCCACGTGCTAGGCAAACCATCAAGGCACATTTTCCGACAAATAAACATCTAAATGAATCATTACTCTGTGATAGTTCCTTAGTACGTAGTAATTTTGAAAGAAATGGGAAAAAACGAAAAAATGGCAATCACAGGAAAATCGAACACATACCTATATATACGCCATATCTGGCTAAAAAAAAAGATAGGCATGGGTAGCCAGATCATCTAGAAACACTTTCCAACACTATAAAAATATAAGTTTTGCGACACTACTTGCCAATTCCTTACGGTAACATGACTAAGCAAAAAAATGCAAAACAAATGAAAAGAGGCACTCGCGGAAAAATGGCCAACATTCTAATATACGGCATTTCAGAAAAAAAAAAATTTCAGCCACGTGCTAGGCAAACCATCAAGGCACATTTTCCGACAAATAAACATCTAAATGAATCATTACTCTGTGATATTTCCTTAGTACGTAGTAATTTTGAAAGAAATGGGAAAAAACGAAAAAAATGGCAATCACAGGAAAATCGAACACATACCTATATATACGCCATATCTGGCTAAATAAAAGATAGGCATTGGTAGCCAGATCATCTAAAAACACTTTCCAACACTATAAAAATATAAGTTTTGCGACACTACTTGCCAATTCCTTACGGTAACATGACTAAGCAAAAAAATGCAAAACAAATAAAAAGGGGCACTCGCGGAAAAATGGCCAACATTGTAATATACGGCATCTCAGATAAAAAAAAAAAAGACATGCACGTGTTAGCCCAACCATCAAGGCACAGTTTCTAACAAATAAACATGAAAAAAAAATCAATAATATACGGCAATTCCTTACTACGTAGTAATTTTGAAAGAAATGGGAAAAAACGAAAAAATTGCAATCACAGGAAAATCGAACACATACCTATATATACGCCATATCTGGCTAAAAAAAAGATAGGCATTGGTAGCCAGATCATCTAGAAACACTTTCCAACACTATAAAAATATAAGTTCTGCGACACTACTTGCCAATTCCTTACGGTAACATGACTAAGCAAAAAAATGCAAAACAAATAAAAAGGGGCACTCGCAGAAAAATGGCCAACATTCTAATAGACGGCATCTCAGATAAAAAAAAAGACATGCACCTGTTAGCCCAACCATCAAGGCACACTTTGTAACAAATAAACATGAAAAAAAATCAACAATATACGACAATTCCTTACTCCGTAGTAAATGTTTACAAATATTGAAAAAAAGAGAAATTGGCAGCCACAGGAAAATACCCCACATACCAATATGTACGGCGTATCGGACAAAAACAAAGTCACGCATGGGTAGCCAGATCATCTAGACACACTTTCCAACACTAAAAAAGCAAAAGTTTTGCGACACTATTTGGCAATTTCTTACGGAAAAATGACTTGGCCAAAAAATTAAAAAAAATGAAAAAGGGGCACTCGCGGTAAAATGGTCCTCGTGGTGATGAACGACATTTCAACTAAAAAAAAAATCATGCACATGGCAGCCAAACAATCCACCAAGACTTTCCACAACTGATAACCTATACAAGTTGCACCATTCTACGACAATTTCATAATACGTAATAACTTTGATAATTATGCAACTTACCTTAGAAGGGTAAACTCGGTCACGCTCGACCCCGACGCGTCTCAGAAATCTGGGAAGGAGTACAGCTACAGCGATGCACATCTGGACACTACTAGAGCGTGTAGGCGAGACACCGACTGCATGTCGATCACCCACAAATTCAGTCACGGGGGTGAGTCACGTGAGAAAAACATCTTTTGTTTTGACGCTCGGGGTCGCGGACAACCCACCGTACCGTTCCAGGGTTGGCATGTGGCGGCCATGCAACAAGTGGGAGGATTAAAGCCCAAATTAAGTGTCTAGCCTTAGAAGCGTTGATAAACTCCTGAAAGTTTTCGGAAAAGAATATTGTGACAGCTTGTGAATTGTTGGAGGGAGCTGAGGAAGAGCTTTTAACGAAGCAAAGACCATTAGACCCTCAAACTGAAGGCATGAAAGCAGATATGGATGTAGAGATTCAACGAATTGCAGCGGAAGAGAATTTTATCAAGGTGAACTTGATGGAAAGAGAGAAAGATATGGAAGCAAGACGAGAAGAAGATGAGAGAGTAGAAAGACGATATGCGAAAGAAATGGAAGCGAAGTGAGAAGAAGAAGCCCGAGAGATTGCAAGATATGCAAAGTTAATGGAAGCGAGGGGAATCGCAAGACAGGAAGAAAAAGAGAGATGACTAGAAGAAAACAAGAGAAGACTAGAAAAAGAAGAGAGAGAAGAAAGGCGACGTGTGAAAGAAATGGAAGCAAGGCGAGAAGAAAAGAGGTGGAAGAAGCGAGGTATGTGCAAGAGTTAGAGCTTTTGTACGCCTGCACCTTGCTGTCAGCGTAGACAGAGACAGAGACAACTCCTGCTAGTCACATAGTCGTGTTCAATGTGTTGGAATCCCAGAAGTTAATTCCAGGGTTCACAGGAGAGTCTCCACATGAGTTCTTTGATGATTTTGAAATGGTCTTAGCGACGATGAAATAGCCAGGAGGTAAATAGTCTGTGTCATTGCAGAGTGCGCTCTTTGTGAAGGGCCGCAGTGCTTACTTATCCTTATTTCAGGACCAGAGGATGGAGTATTAAGAAGTGAAAAGGAGCGTGCTGCAAGTGTATCAGAGGACTCCTGAACATTATAGAGAAAGGACCAGAAAATTACTTTCCTGGATATTGCTTATAAGGTACGACGAGGTTTCAAAAGATGGACAGACGCTGCTAACATAAAGGAGATGGCTTATTTGGAAGAATTGATAATACTAGAGCAGTATCTACGAGGAATTCCTGAACACATTCGAACATACCTGAGAGAGAGAGAGGTGAAGAAACTTGATTAAGCCACTTTGCTTAGTGAAGATTACAATGTTATCAGTCGTAATCCCTTCTTGGGAATGAAGTTTCAACCTTCGTTCAGACCAAGTGTCAAGTATTCGCCGAATCATGGAAACCAGTTCAGTAATAACTACGGGAACAACTTCAACCAGTACAACGGAAGTAGCAGAGGTACTGTCCCTAAGCAGAATGCGATAGTACCCCAGCAACAACCGCCGAATCACCCTTCTTCAAGTATCGAGAAAGACGTGCAGAAGGTTAATACAGTCTGTTTTAAGTGCGGCCTGAGAGGCCATATTACTAAGGAATGTTGGTTTAACCAATTAAAAGCAGTCCCACAAATGATTAAGGATAATTCTACTTCACAGAATACGAAGACGACAAAGCAATTGTGAATGGACGGAGAGGAAATTGAAACAGCCACCGTTTACACGACGAATAGGAAGAACTCAAGCAAAGTGGATGCCTTTAAACCAAATATTTATGAAGGTATAGTAGCAGCAATAGACGGGAGTGAGTGAACCCTGGGTAAAGGATATTTTGTGACACAGATTGTAACCATATTGTGGTGGTACGGGGAGCGCACCTGTGGGTGGAACAGTCTCTCATATGGGCCTCAATTATTTTGAAGGGAATAGGCGGTGAAGAGGTTACCCCTATATGCCGTTTAAAACTGTCATGGAAGTTGATGACAGGTAATTTTGATTTTGCGGTAAAAGCTTCAATGGCTGTCAAAGGAGTAGATGTCCTGCTGGGCAATGAGATTAGGGGAGCTCTGTTCGTGCCTTGGTGTCATTTTAGCATAGAAACCTTTGAAGTAGAGTCCTACGACTGAACTCGAGAAAGATTACCCGTCTCTGGTTCCTAGTTATGTTACAACTAGGTGTATGAAGAAGAAAGTGGCTGACGTAGAAAAAGAAGTATTTGAAGGAGTGATGAACTGACAAGCTTTGTTTTACGGAAAAGAGGATTCCCTTGGTAGCACGGAAAATGGGAATTCTCGAGGAAGCCTGAGTGAAGAGGAATGACAGACGAGTGGACATGAGGACCAAGAAAAAATGGATTTGGAGGAAATGAACTTGGGGGATTTATTTTCCAAAGAAGAGGGTTCCGTTGATGGTACGCAAGAAGAGAATTCCTTAATAGGCCCGAGTGAAGAGGAAAGAAAGACCAGTGGACAAGAGAACTAAGTAGAAAAAAAAATCTAAGGAGCAATGAACTTGCAGCAATTGTTTTCCAAAGAAGATTCCTTAGATGATATGCAAGAAGAGAACTCAAAAGTAAGCCTGAGCAAAGAGGAACGACTGACGAG
>NC_090737.1:53173128-53186589 GCF_036898095.1 Palaemon carinicauda
GAAGATGAGGGCGTATCCTTTCCCTAAGGCATCAGCTGATGCAGTGATTCCCCAGCCTCAAGAGGAGATCCCCTAAGTTCAGATCCAGGTGGATGCTGAAGTCGCGGTCGCGATGCAAGACATCCAGCTAAATGACAGGATGTCTGATGTGGACGGGTGTCAGGAGGAAGACCTCCTGGCAGAAGCCCAGGATGAAGTTCAAGCCCCTCTACATCGGCCGGTCTCCCAGTAGAGCTGGGACAGGCCCTCTCTTCTATTGTTGGAATGATCCAACAAATGCAGAAGGAGAATCAGGAGAAGGCGGCTGCAATGGAACTGCGAATGCAGTGCCTTGCAGAATCACATGGGCCCCAGAAAAAGCTCAATGTGAAAGACCTTCCCTTGTGCTCAGATGCTAACCCATGGAGGTATGCTGAGCACATGCCGATGACGACTGGAAAGATCGTCATCTCGGATAAGCTGGGCTCAGTTCCCCTGGAGGGTGGAATTCTGGCCCAGCAAGGCATCATATCCGGACTGTTATGTCCGGCTGAGGAAGGAACCAGCTTCAAAGGAGGAGACAGAGCCGAAGGAGGTCATAGTGATGGACCATGCTAAGGCTCAAGCTCTACTTTCATCCTCGATGAAAGAGAGGGGCTTCTCTAACTCAAAGGTAGCTGCATTGAATAGGAAGCTCCCTTCCTTTGTGTCCTCACCTACTAGAGCCTTCCCCCTTTTACAGAAAGGGTTTCTGGCTGTACTAAAAGCAATCGAGGCCGGCAAGTCTTGCCCCTCCCTAGAGGAGTGTAAACCCTTGTCGCTGGCCCTGCCTATGGACCACAAAGACTGGAAGGACGTCCATCTTACGTTCTCAGTGGGAAAGTTGGAGGCTGATATTGCCGGACGTCAGTTCGGCAAGGACCTCCCTAACCTGTCTGACTTTCTTTTGCGAAGTGAGTTCGATACAAAAGAAAGACTGACTGCCTCAATGTCTCTTCAGACTACTCTCGAGACGATGGCAAGTGACCCCAAGGTCCATGAAATGTTCATGGTAGTGGCCAAGCCTCATCTGGCCACAGTGACGAAGGACCTTTATGGCTTCGTCAAGGCAAGGAGAGCTTGTAGGGAGTTCGTGTTTACCTCGGCTACGGTGAGGCACGAGCTAAAGAAACTAATCTCCTCCAACATTTGGGGAAAAGACCTTTTTCCCTACCGACTTGGTCAAAGAAGTTGTTGATAAAGCCGCCTTGGAGAATAGAAACCTTCTCCAGAAGTGGGGCCTGGCTATCAAAAGAAAGTCTTCCCCGGATGAGGGTCCTCAACCAAAGAGGAAGACTATGAGGACTAGGCTACCGTCTCGGCCAGCCAAGCCTCTTAGACAGCAACTGCAACTGCAATTGCCATTGCCCCCAGTGCCCCAGATCGTGGCACAAATCCCGACCACCTTTCAGTGGGTACCTCAGGCCGTGTCGACACAGTCCACGGCATTCACCCCAGCGTTCGAAGGGCAGTCTACTTCCTTTCGAGCAAAGCCTAGAGGAGCAGCCAGAGGCTCGTCTAGACGCCCCTCAAGGGGAAGGGGATTCAGGGGTGGTCGTGGTCAGGAAGGCAAGACCTCAGGACGGCAGTCCAAGTGAGGTGATACCGGTAGGAGGGAGACTTCTGAAATTTCGGGATCGGTGGACCTTCGATCCCTGGGCCCACAGCCTACTCAAGAATGGACTGGGCGGGAGCTGGTACAGCACTCCACCCCCGTACCTTCGGTTTTTCCAACACTCCACCCCCGTTATGGAGGAGTACGTTCAAGAACTGTTGGAGAAAAAGGGTGAAGCCCATCAATTTCTAAGGGAGGCTGTTTTGTGTTCCCAAGAAAGACTCGGAAAAGCTCAGAGTCATTCTGGACTTGTCGCCACTTAACAAGTTCATAGTGAATTGCAAATTCAAATGCTAACACTGCAACACATAAGGACCTTACTGCCCAAGAGGGCATATTCCGTCTCTATAGACTTGTCAGACGCCTACTGGCACATTCCAATTAGCCATCGACTCTCCCCCTACCTAGGGTTCAGGCTACAACGAAGACTATACGCCTTCGGAGCCATGCCATTCGGGCTAAACATAGCCCCAAGGATTTTTACGAAGCTTGCGAGCGTAGCTCTCAAACAATTTCGCCTAAAGGGAATTCAGGTAGTAGCCTACCTGGACGACTGGTTGGTGTGGGCAGCATCCGAGACAGAATGCTTGCAAGCTTCCAGTCAAGTGATCCAGTTCCTAGAGTACCTAGGCTTCAAGATCAACAGAAAAAGTCTCGACTTTCTCCATCTCAAAAGTTCCAGTGGCTAAGTTCCACTGGGACCTTTTGTCACACCGTTTCTCCACCCCGGCGAAAAAAAGGAAGGATATAGCGGGTTCTGTCAAGAGACTTCAAGATTCCGAAAGGATATCAAGACACGAGCAGGAGAGAGTACTGCGCTCTCTCCAGTTTGCTTCGGTGACAGACCCAGTGCTAAGAGCACAGCTAAAGGATGCAATCGGAGTTTGGAGAAGTTATGCATCAAACGCGTGAAGAGATCTGAGAAGACCAGCTGCTTCGGCTAAGTACTCTTCTCAGGCCTTGGTCCCAAGCCAGACATCTAAAGAAGTCAGGTTCTTCTTCAGCCACCTCCCCCGTCGGTGACGATTCACTCAGACGCCTCGAAGGAGGGATGGGAGGTCACTCTCATCGGAAAAAAGTCCAGGGGACTTGGTCCAGGCTATTCAAGACCTTTCTCATAAAACTTTCTAGAAGCTAGGGCAGTGCTCCTTACCTTAAAGAAAGTCTCCCCGCGTCATTCGTTCCACATAAAGTGGTGATAGACAGCGAGGTAGTTGTGAGATACTTGAATCGACAAGGATCGAGGTCACCACCTCTCAACCAGGTGATGTTGGCCGTCTTCCGATTGGCGGAAAAGAAGAAGTGGTACCTGTCGGCAGTTCACCTTCAAGGAGTCCGCAATGTGACAGCGGACGCTCTATCCAGGTTCACACCGATAGAGTCGGAATGGTCCTTAGACGCAGGATCATTCTCCTTCATTCTGAATCAGTCCCAGAACTGCAGATAGACCTCTTTGCGACGAAAGACAACAAGAAGTTGCCCCTGTACGTGCCCCGTACGAGGACCCCTTAGCGGAAGCAGTGGACGCGATGTCCCTCGACTGGAACAGATGGTCCAAGATTTATCTGTTCCCTCCTCACAACCTTCTGTTGAGGGTCCTCAACAAACTGAGATCCTTCAAAGGGTAGCGGCAATAGTGGCCCACAAGTGGCCGAACAGCGTGTGGTTCCTCCTGGCATTGGAACTGTAGCTGAAGTTTGTACCACTACCAGATCCAGTTCTGACCCAGCGAGTCCAGAAGTCAACTGTCTGCGCTTCATTACAGAAAACCCGGACCCTGCAGTTCATGATTTTCTCTCCCTAGCGGTGAGAAAGCGTTTCGGGATTTCGAAAGCCAGTATAGACTTCCTTGAGAAATATAAGTGCAAATCTACTAGAAGGCAATATGAGTCATCTTGGAGAAAATGGGTGGCCTTTTGTCAAGGCGAAGATTCCGCAGGAGATCTTGACAGACTTCTGCTTATCTTTTTTCCCCACCTCCATGGTCAAGGGTTGGCAGCGAACACGATTTCAGCGTGTAAGTCTGCTTTGACAAGACCCATTCTATATGCCTTCCAGGTCGACCTAGGTAACGAGATCTTTAATAAAGTCCCGAAAGCCTGTGCTAGGCTCAGACCTTCAGCACCTCCAAAGCCCATTTCATGGTCTTTAGACAAGTTCTTCATTTCGCTTCTCTGTTGAGCAATGAAGAGTGTGCGTTAAAGGATTTGACACAAAAAGTTATTTTCCTATTTTGCACTCGCGTCCGGGGCCAGGGTTAGTGAGATTGTAGCCTCTCTAGAGAGGCAGGTCGTGTTCAGTTCCTGGATGGGGAAGAACTGAACCTGTTTCCGGATCCTACGTTTCTCGCCAAGAATGAGTTACCCACCAACAGGTGGGGTCCCTGGAGAATCTGCCCTCTGAAAGAAGATGCATCTCTATGTCCAGTAGGATGCCTAAAGGTCTATCTTCATAGAACTTCAGACTTCAAGGGTGGTCAACTATTCAGGGGAGAAACATTAGGCTCAAATTTATCTCTGAATCAACTCAGAACGAAAATCACATATTTTATTCGCAGAGCGGATCCTGACAATACACCCGCAGGTCACGATCCGAGGAAAGTTGCCTCATTCTTAAATTTCTTTAATTGTATGGATTTTGAACATCTCCGTTCATACACTGGCTGGAAGTCTTCCAGAGTGTTCTTTCGCCACTATGCGAAGCAAGTAGAGGAACTAAAAGAGATCTGTGGTAGCAGTGGGTCGCGGTGTTAACCCTACTGTTTAACTCTGCGAGGAACAGTGGTCTTAATTGGGACGATTAATTCCAGGGTGAGTGTGTAGTTACATACTGTACTACAAACTAAGTGAGGGCACTGTGTTGCCCATCCAGACTGTTCCATTTCCGAAGGTGAACCTAGCATAAGTGCAGACATGTGTGCCGAGCGTTTCTAACGCTAATGTCATTGATTTGTAATACAGGCTTTTATGACTTTGATACCTCGGTATCTTAAAAGTGGCATCTAATGTTTTTTTCTTTCAGACAAACAAGCTCTGTTTACTATCATACTTATGCTTAAAGTTTTGGGTTATCCTCTTCTTATATATATATATATATATAATTGTGGTTAACCTGTCTATTTATTGCCTGTCAATAATCTGGTTCTTGAGAACCTTGCGTCTCCTTCACCTGTGTCAATTTATTGGTATAATTGAGCATTCATTCTATGTACCTTATCCGGGATAATTCTAATAGAATTGTTCCTCTATGCAAGTTATGTTGCATTGGTTTTCCTCCTATGCCGATATAAAACCTTTGTCCAATACAAGTATTGTGCGGAAAACTGGTCGATGTTTCATATTGACGCAGTGGTCCTTTACAAACTATGCTTTACTTAATATAGGGCGAGACCACTATATTAGCTTGCCTGGTATTCATACATAGATATATGTACTCTTCGAGACTTTTCCAGAGTCTAGTAGGACTCTTCCCTGTAGGGGGCAGGAAGCTCTAACATAGTTTATAGTTAGTTGAAAAGATGTATAACGGTAACATCTTAGGTCTCTAGGTCTAGTCGACCGGGAAAAAAAATTACCTCCGGGGAGTACGGCACGTTCTGAGAATCCACAGATACAGTAATGCTCTGGTACACTTCCATCAGGACGACATGGCTTGAGCCCAAAAAACGGATTTTGAGCGAAGCGAAAAATCTATTTTTGGGTAAGATGGCCATGTCGTCCTGATGGACCCGCCCTTGCCTTTCTAAGAAAGGGCTGTAGGACCCCTCCCTACATACAGTATCTGCAGCACCTCGTGTACGCTACAAGGAATACAGATGGCGCCAGGATTGGCGCCAGGCACGCATACGAATCGGGGGATAGGGAAGCCTTGGGAGCGGCTCCCCTTTTCCTTTCCCGAATTCGTATCTCGTCAATCACCTCCTACGAGACGAAATCTCTGTCCAGGATGTAGATTGCCATGTGACGTGTCTAGAATACGTCCTCTGATATGTCGCGATATCCCTTTCACGAGGGATACTCGCTCCAGGAGTTAGAATTCTGGTACCTTAAGGTAAATTCTCTGGGAATATCGCCGTAGTTGTAATATACCCTAGGAAGCTACCCTATAGGAACTTCCATCAGGACGACATGGCCATCTCACCCAAAAATAGATTTTTCGCTTCGCTCAAAATCCGTTATATATATGTATATATCTATATATACATATATATATATCTATATATATATATATATATATCTATATATATATATATATATATATATATATATATATATATATATATATATATATATATATATATATATATATATATATACATATATATATATATATATATATATATATATATATCTATATACATATATATATATATATATATATATATATATATATATCTATATATATATATATATATATATATATATATATATATATATCTATATATATATATATATATATATATATATATATATATATATATATATATATATGTATATATATATATATATACATATATATATATATATATATATATATATATATGTATATAGATATATATATATATATATATATATATATATATATATGTATATATATATATATGTTTTTTCAAAAAGGCCCATAAAAGAAAAAACATGTTAAACTGTTCGATTACAGTTATAAATAAGACATATATATATATATATTATATATATATATATATCTATATATATATACATATATATATATATATCTATATATATACACATATATATATATATATATATATATATATATATATATATATCTATATATATACATATATCTATATATATACATATATATATATATATATATATATATATATATATATATATATATATATATATATATATATACATATATATCTATATATATATATATATATACATATATATCTATCTATCTATCTATCTATATATATATATATATATATATATATAAATAAAAAATGAAATATTGCATATAAAAATGTACACAAGACAATATAAATAATTCCATTAATTTCTTCTTAAGACCTCTGCAACCAAAACATAGAATACCCAAAGTGAAAAAAAAAAAACCATAACATCAGGTCTATATAACCTCATCAATAACCTCCCTCTGGTTGCAGGCAATACGTGCTTCTTGGGCGGGACAGGGCTAGGAATAGATATTCTTCCATCCCTCGATTTTACTTGTCCTGGTTTACGGCATAATTTCTCAACACATCTCACTACCACCGTTTCACCATTTATTTAAATCACTACAACACTTGCACTTGCAGCCGGTGGTCACTAGCCGTTTCTCATTATAACATTAAGTATAAGGTATTCACATCTACACATTCTCTAACACTGCCTATCCTCAAGGCTGAACTATAATCCCGCAGCCACTTGCCATTTAGGAACCGCCCCGGCCCCAGCAACCAGCAATCATATAAATACATGAATAATTCAGCATTCGCCTGACGGATCTCACTTTACCTATTTAACCTCTGATTGTTTTTAGGTTCACTCAACAATGTTATACGCATTTCCACACTCAGCAAAATTACCACAACATTTTACGCATAAATTTAGCATCAACATAAGACATTGTTATCATCACGGTTATTCAAAACACGTCGAAAGAAGAAATGAGGTCTGTTCAAACAACAACAACAGCAAGAAAAAAAAATATTCTACTCATCAACTCGAGGGATGTCACGTATGCAGGGTTAAGGAGGAACACTTTTGAAAATACCTCTTCAGGTACCACATGTATGTGTGCCTGATGATGTTTAGACACTGCGCCATTAACAATGCTTTGGATCACAACTGTGTTAGGACCCAAATACGCTGGCTCTAGTTTGTGTTTCCTAGGTTGTAATCGTTTCAACTACACACGATCGCCGACTATTACTTTTACCGGTGCGGTTTTGAACCGACCATCCTACTTTGAGCTGTGATTTTCATTAGCTCTTTTCAAAAACCTTTCAGTGGTGTTCATTACTCTCCTCAATAATTTTAATAAATATACACAGGATTCCTCAGTTGAATAATTTAGCAATTGTTACGAATTAATGAGAACCGTATATGGTAACACAGGATCCTGTCCATACACTAAAAAGAAAGGCGTATCCTTGAGCCAGGCATTATATGCAATGTTCAAAGCTAGCTCAGCTGTAGGGAGCATGGCATGCCAATGAAGGGGGTCATCAGCCACTAAGTAACGTGAAATTCGCACCACTTCCTTATTATGCGACTCTACTAAACCCTTTGCTGAAGGCCTATATGCGGTCACTGAAAAGTGTTCACTTTTCATCAAGTCCGTGACCCATTTCACCACCTTATTTATAAACTCAAGACCATTGCGTAAGTATAAGTGTACCGAAGAAATGCATCCACAAATACACATATACTTGTGTTAACCAGTAGGAAATGGTCCTACTACATCCATATGCACTGTATAAAATTTGATGGGAACAATCGGCCACTCTCTGGTTTCCGGTGCAGTGTTTTTATGTTCTTTGAAACAGTTACAAGCATCACAACCTTTTATATAATTTTCTATAGACTTTTTCATCCTTAACCAAAAGAAGGATTCACGTGGTCTCCTTAATGTTTTATCAATCCCTAAACGCCCTGCATAAGGACTTCCATGTACAATATGGATGGATTGTTTAATTAAAGAGGGAGGGAAATGGGGAAAATAGCTCGACAATAGAGGAATAAATGCATTTTCTATTTCCATTTAAGAGTACATGAGCAAACATTTTCGTAACCAATTATATTGAGAAATAATTAATCTCTCTAAAAATATATATAATCTAGAGTGTTGATAGTAATCTTCACTTCAAAGAATAGATCCTGTCGAAAAATACTTTAAAATACCACGATTTTACTTAAAATCGAATATAGTACTAAATAAAATAAAAACCCCGACTATTGACATTGAATAATTCTACCACCAACATATCCGTAAATCATAAAAAAATAGATAAAATAATGCTGAAAATCTGTATTTTAACAGTTTCCAGTCTTTTGGTTATAGACATCAATGGTATACAGATATTTAATATACAATTATCATCGCATAATTATTCTAACTATGAAAGGACAGACTTTTACATCTCCCGTGTTCATAAATTTCAAACCTTCTTGTAGCCTACTTGAAATGTTCATGAATTGCATTTGGTTGGTAATGAGCTCAAGCATCCTACAAGCAAGATAATTTCTAGCAGCAATCGTAACTTCATAGTCATTGGAGGCTTTTGTGAAGCATGAAGAATTGTCTGAAGATTCTCAGCTAATCATTACAATATTCTCCCTGATCTTTGATCTTGGGGTTCGTCCTTTGATCATGTTTATTTATGGTTTATCATTTGAACATGATGTGTCCTTTACCTCTGTAGTAGAGGAAGTACATTAAAGGTTTAGAAATGAAAAAAAAATATTCTTGAAGCATAAAGAATTTAGAAGGTGACACACACAAGCAAACACACATGTACATGTACACACACAAACACATACACACACACATATATTATATATATATATATATATATATATATATATATATATATATATATATATATATGTGTATATATATGTGTGTTTGAGTGTGTGTCTGTGTCTGTGTCAAATGAAATTATACATTTGATTATATACATATTCATACACACACGGACGGACATCGAACGACACTTGGGATACTGTAAAAAGGAAACATAGACAGGAATTGATTGTTGCAAGTTTTCGGAAGTGATGAAAATTACATGGTAGAGCATGCTAAGTATTTCAGGATATATATATATATATATATATATATATATATATATATATATATATATATATATATATATATATATATATATATATATATATATATATACAGTGTCCCAAATAAGTTAAACACTCTTTGACTTTGAATAGCTAATAAATTTTTTTTTTCTATTTCAGATTTGATTTTGGAGTAAGAATGGCGGATACTGTGCTTACGTTGGAGCAAAAAAAAAATCTGTTTTATAAACATTCTGGAAATTTGAAAATAAAGCCGAAGTGCAAAGACGATTTATGATTGAGTTCCAAAGAGATGCCCCAACACTCGTCACCATTTCACGAATTGTGGATAACTTTGAGAATCATGGGACCATCCAGTGCATAAGAAAAGGACATTCAGGACTAAAAAGAACATCGACAGGCCCAACTGAAGAGCAATATTTTATTGCTAATGTTCACAATTCCCCACGAAAATCTCTTCGTCACCTGTCACGTGAAACAGGTATCCCAAAATCAAGCATCCATCGCATTTTGAAGCGTGCTCAGCAGAAAGCAGAAAACAATTGACAAATTAAAGAGGTAATTGAAGAAGAATGTGCTCAGATACTGAGAGAAATGCTACTAACAGTTTTTAGTTCCATATTTTCATGATGCGAAAAGTGTATTGAGCAGAACTGGAACCAGTTTGAACACTTGCCTCATATATCCTTACTTTTTCACTGTAAACTCTCAGAATCTTTAAATGTGCATTGTTTCTCTCCTGTGAAATTCTTTTCCACATTAAAATAAGTAAAGTGAACAAGTTGTAACAATTCAAAGAGTATAATAATTTTTGGGGACACCCTGTGTATATATATATATATATATATATATATATATATATATATATATATATATATATATATATATATATATATATATATATATATATATATATATATATATATATATATATATATATCATAATCAGCATCATCTGCCATTGCTAGTATACTTCAGGATAAAGGCATCAGACTTGCCTTTACACTAAAGTCTGTTTATGGTCTTTCTATGACAGTATATACCCGCATCTGTTTTTAGCATGCTTTTTTCTAATGCTTGTGTGTAATGTCAGGGAACCCTTTCTGTTTTTTTTTTTTTTTTTTTTTTTTTTTGTATTATCTGTCATTTTCATTGATGTCCCGCCCACGTCCATTTATTTTCCTTCCTTTGTTGTTTGAATATTCGTTACTTTAGCTAGATCTCGTATTCATGTTTCTCATTTCATGTATTTACATACTTCTTTGAGATGTAGCTTGCTTATTTCTAAGGCCTTATTGAGGCTCCAAGTTTTTAAGGCATAAGCTAATACTGGTAAGATCATGTGGTTGAATACTTTTCTTTTTAGAGAAAGTGACAATCTACTTTTCATAATCTAATTTTGTTTACCTATAGCTCTCCATCAACCGCTTATCTCTCATTTAATATCAGTTATGTGTACTTTGGAAACAGTCAATGTCTGTTCTATTTGGTATGTATTCTTACGAAGCTGGTCTTCATGAATGTAGAATGTTTTATTCACATATTGCATTTGTATATTTAAGAGATGTATAGCCAGCTTGTAAGGTGAGTTCCACTAACGTAAGATCAAGTAATTCATGTAAATTACATAAAACGTTTGTCATTCCTTTAATTGTATTTTCACTCACTTCAGTATAGGTGGTAAACTTACATTATTTTAAAGAATTCAGTTTTCATTCCATGTAGTTTTGTCACGAAGTCTTATGTAAACTTGTTATAAGGTATGGTGTATGACACACACGCTAGGGATTGCATCATGTTCCCAGTGGTTGGAAGTTCCAGGAAGGTTCTCGATTAGAAATAATTTTTTTTTTTTTTAAATATTACAAGAGCAGGTGGGCGGCGTTACCTGAAAGAGTCTCCTCGCAAGCAATGTTAGTACCCCTTCTTCAAATTACTAAGTTAGCAACCTTACGCCCACGCTACAAGAATGATTTACTAGAAATTTCTAGGATGAATTAATTAATATATATAGGACCTAGTAATGCATAGAAAACAGAAGAGATCCAGCCTATCCATTTAAAAGACCCAACGTCCACCAGTCCTGTCTCCAGCTACTATATAACTCCTATCATATATGAAGTGTTGTCCTCTCAAACGTGATTAGTGATTTCTCTCCAATGTATACCGTGTATGGTGTTGTTCAAACGTTGGTGATATGATTGGGTGATTAATTAAAAGTGAAGTTTGTTAATGTGCAAGTACATTTTGTGGTATAGAATTTTGTAACTGACCCTGTGAGATTAGGTTATATATTGAAGTGTAATTATTTTTTTAACTGTTTTGTAACCTTTTTTGAGAGCATAAGGACATAAGAGTAATAGTTAAGTATATGTAAGTGTAATTCTGATTTATTTTCTATAAGTGTTAAAGTGTTATTTATTCATTAATTGTCAAAATTGAATACTTTTATAAATTAATTTCTAGTGAAACAAGTGATTGTATAATTTTTTATGAAGTAATTTTTTCTTAGTCTAAGGATTAGTTCAGATTTATATATCGAGTGATTTATTTTGGTGGTAATTTTTTACATTTTTTATTCTTATATAATATATTTATTTTTGTAAAGTTTTATTATTTTGATCGGCAATACTTTTCTCAGTGTTTTGCTCGTATCCACCGATTAGGAACAGAAGTAAGAGGTCAATTCGAGAATATTTCCATTAAAATAAAGTAATCATCCCGGTTTGTTTTGAGTGTAAAGTAAAGAGATCTTTTAGATAATCAGTATTCATATGTATTATTGTCTGGGAGATGCGTATTGTTCTCAGAGCTCGGGGTATTTCTATTGAGTATCAGATCATGTAACATAAAACAGGTGAATTTGGGAGCTCGGGAATTTCCGTAATTTGCTAGTCGTAATATTATATTAATAAATAATCCCTTCTTTCTTTTTTTTTTTTTTTTTTTAGTTGTCTCTGCATTTTCATTGAACAATATATCACTTTTACTTACATCAATTTTCAGTCCTACATTTTTTGCCTTTTCTATTTACATATTTTATTCTATTTTGCAATTCCTCTCATGATTCATGAAACTGAACTATGTCATTGGCAAATCATAATTTGTTAACTATTCCCGTCAATGTTAATTCCTGCATTTTCCCAATCCAAAAGTTTAGAGCTTTTTTCAAGACACCCTGTGAATAATTTAGGAGAGATGAGTTGTCCCTGTCTAACTCCCTTTCCAATCGAAATTTGGCTATTCTGTTGATGTAGTTTCAAAGATAGTTCAACTATCCATATAGATATCTGAATGTTATAACATAGATTAATCTATTCTTTGCTTATGAATGGCTTTCATTATATTTGACAGAATATAAAGCTATCTCACTGTCTATATATGCCAAATATAGTGGCTTGTCATACTCTTTTGATTTTTCATAAGCAGGTTTATTGACGAATAACTACTTCTAAATGTTGCCTGCTTTTTTAGTTCATTTATTATTCAGCCTAATATGATCCTTGTAAATATCATATATTTTACCGAGAGTAAACTTATTGGATGGCAATTTATCAGGTCTTTTGTATCTCCCTTTTTGTGAATTAAAATAATGATAAAGCTTTTCTAAGATGTCATCATGAAGCAGTTTCGGCAAACATTTGTGTACAGTTCGGTAAATTTCACTATTATGAAATCTCCATATATTATCAAATCAATTGTTAGGCCATCTTCCCTGCTACTTTGCCTATTTTCAAGCCTTTTGATGTTTTCTTTACTTCTTCTACTATTAATTTTGGTATTGGCTCAGGTGTTTAATTTTTTATATTGGCAGAGTTATTTCTCATATTACTATTGTAGAACATTGTAGAGAAACCCCCTCAAATTCTCGTCAATTAATCTCTTTTTATATAATATTTCCATATTTCTATTAAAGCTAATATTTGACGATCCTGATTCCAAATCATCTTTTTCATTTACTTCATGGTAATCCCCTTCTTTAGTGTTTCCTCAAGTTAAGTTTGATTGTATTCAGGAATAACCTTCTTTTTCTTAGATTGGTTTATT
>NC_090737.1:53204589-53209589 GCF_036898095.1 Palaemon carinicauda
TATATGCACCATTAAATAATTCCCCTTAAGTAAGGAAAGATGAATACTGCAGAATGTAATAAATCGGATCCTAGAGACATATGAAAATTGTTATTGGTGACCTCGGTGCTAGATTTAGACGGTATTATCAAAGTATAGAGGAGGTGATAGGTGTTGAGGGTCTTTGCGAAGTTGCAAAGGTAACTGGAGGACATTTTACAAGCTTTAGTATAGCAAAAAATCTTTTTGTAGGTATACTTTTCCAGAACAAGGACATCAACAAATATACATGTACTTCACCAAGAGGTAAATAAAAATAAAATTCAATAGATTGCATAGCCACTGATAAAGAATGGCAGAGAACTCAGATAAATGTAAAAAAGTTACAAACGTTTAGATTTTGGTAGTGATCACCTGCCCTTATTGCCAAACCCCCTACATAAATATACAGTAGATAAAATATCTACGTTCTAAACAAATAAGTTTCTGGAAGAAGAGCATAGAGAAACCTGCGCTATTGAATATAGGGAACGGTTTAATGTCTTAGACACTATGAGAGACGAGAAGTGAACGCTTTATGACGAAAGGTGTTATTTGAAGAACATATATCAGTCCCTTAGTAGTGAAGTTTAGTGACATGCAGTTACTAGGAGAAAGACATGAATACCAAGTGACACTTAGGATACTATAAAAAGGAGACAGACAGAAATTGATTGTTTAAATTTTCGAGGAGGTAATGAAAAAACTAAGAATTCATGTAGTGGCTAGAGTGTAAGAATCGCTTATAGAAATAATAATTAAATCTCTAAGGGCCAAAGATGAAGCAAATACCCATAAAAAAAGGGGGGATGGATCTATCATAAGACGAAGAAAGGCAACATTGTATGGAACACTTTGGTAATGTCATGAATAGGAGATATGAAAGGAATAATTTGATTTATCTACCAGAAGCTGATGAAGACCTTGATGTGTTTATGAATGAATTCAGTGTGTTTGAAGTATTAACTATCTTTAAAAATTCATGGGATGGAAAGCCCCTTGATACTATGGAGTTACTATTATGTTATTAGCCAAAAATTAAGTGACTCCCAGGAGACTTACAAGGTTAGTATGTTGAATGTAGTACTAAGAGAGAAAACCTGATTGATGGGGTTCAGGAGTGTTGGTAGAAAAAAAATGTAAAAATTTACGTCAATTGTTATGAAATTATGCTTATTGGAGAGGGACTAGAGAGAAGATTGTTGAAAAGCTGAGAGATGAAAAAGCAGGATTTAGAATAGATAGAAAATGTACTGACCAGATTTCAATTATAGTGCATATTGTACATCAATTTGTAGAATATAGAAATCCACTTTTGATGGCATTTGTAGAGTATGAAAAAACCTTCGATTGTGTGCATCGGCCAATTTTGCTTGAAGTCATGCCTTATTATGAATATGTAACTTTACTTAAGCATGTTCATGAGCAAGTGCAAATTTAATGTTAGTGGAGTCCTACCAAATGAATTTTCAGTGAACAGTGGAGTACTCAAAGGGAATTTGTTGTCACCTATATAGTTTATTCTTATGATGAATTTATAAGACGTAGACCTGTTGTGGATGGTAAAGAGGGATTGGACTGGATTGGTGATAGGAAATTAGCTGACCTTGGGTGTGTTGATGACGCTGTTCTTGTTAGCAGAACACAACGGTATTTGAAATGCTTGCATACCAAAATACATGGAATATGGAATAAATACATGGAATAAATAAAAGAAATACAGAAATAGTGAGAATGGAATATGCGATGGAAGATGAAATATCATTGAATGGCGAAAGAATTAATGAGGTAGAATCGTTTAAATATTTAGGAACCAAGATGCTTAATACAGGGTATTTAGAATTCAAGTTTTATGAAAAAATTAAAAACGATGACCAAACAATGGCTAGCTTAAGTAAATTCTGGAAATCATATCACCTGAAATTACATATAAAAATCGGTGTATATATTAATTCATTGAAATTGTTGTTACTGTAGGGACAGGAGTCGTGATATGACAATGAAACAATAGCTAACGTATTTTGTAGATTTCCGAATGAAGCCCTCAGAAAACTATGAGGAGCTAAATGGCAGGAAAGGATTGGAAAACAAGAGATTACTCGAGTGCCATATGTGTATGAGATCATGGTGAGGGGTAGAATGAGATTGTATAGGGCATGTTCTTCGCACTCTCAGAAATATATTAGTTCACCAAATTTTTAACTAGTCTCCACAAGGCAAAAGAAGAACCGGAAGATCAAGGTTTACATACTGACAACTATGAAGCATGAAGTTTTAAATGATTTAACAGCTCAGGATAGAGATGACCTGTGGAATCTAACCAAAGCCTTTTTGCGTCAATAGGTGTAAGAGTAGACGATGATGATGATGGTAATAATATTAATGATAATAATAAAAACAATAATAATAATAATAATAATAATAATAATAACAACAACAACAACAACAACAACAACAACAACAACAATAATAATAATAATAATAATAATAATAATAATAATAATAATAATAATAAAAGAAGAAGAAGAAGAAGAAGAAGAAGAAGAAGAAGAAGAAGAAGAAGAAGAAGAAGAAGAAGAAGAAGAAGGTATAACTGGCTTTATTTCTCATACAAGATTAACTCTTCACACAACGTCATATACGCTTTTCAATTATCCAGGAGCCCCACTGTCCCAGAGCACTGGAAGACGATATTAATTGCAAAATTCTGAGAAAGGAAAAAAAGATTTGGAAAGACAGATAATAGTAAGCTTCAGGATTTTCATTTTTTTTTTCTCGTACATTTTTCTTATTTATGGGAAACGATCTCTTATCCCTCAACGCAAAATCTATAAAATCCTTCAATAACGTGTCATAAATATAGATACCATCTGCCTTTATTGATATACTCACTTTACAATCTTTAAATTTCTCAATCTATATAAGCAATGTTTTCATTTAAAGGATGTTTGAGTGGTCCTTTAAGTAGCCTACGTCTTCGGTGATCTTTTTGTTTGTGGTATTCCCTTTAAAGGATTTCATTTATATATCTATGCAGTAACAACATATGTATCCTAGCCATAATTTTGTCCCGCAATCGATAAACTTGAACAAAAGAAATAAGTACTCCTAGTTTTCCTTTTAGTTGTGATGTTCAAAACTTAACCAGGGAACATTAGAGTCCATTCGGTTAGCATTGTCATTTGAATTAAAATTTTAATTATAAACAGTAAAACCTTTGTCGTATTAATAATTCCATCTTATCTGGCAAAACTGGAGATTTAAATGTTGATCCAACTAATGGAATATTTTAGAAAAAGAAAAAGAAAAGTTGTAATTATTGAGTTGTTGTCTTTTAGGTGTTTGAATGTTTTGCTTCCTAAGGATCCATATACCAACATTTGCCTGGCTTGAAGTTATATAATCATTATGTTCTGTAGCCCTCCAGATACCGTAATTGCTATGAGGAACATGTACCCGTTGAATTTAAAATAAACTAAGTTATTTTCGTGACCTGGAGTAATGATAAAGGAATGTGATAGATATTGCATAAAATATTTTATTGACCACACTTATTCATGGAAGCGTGCTTTCACAATACGAGTATTGTTTTGGAGAATGTAAAAAATAAGTGTTAGAGAAATAAAATACAATGCTTCAAATACTCTTTCTTTATATCAAGCTAATGAATATTTTGTATTGTCTTCACACATATTTCGAATGGTTCTGGCTGGAATGGTCAAATAAAGGTGTTTTATGCTGTCTCTTGGGATAGATTTCCTTTCTGGAGTGATAGTGGAAAAGTAAAAACTAAAATTTACGATCGAAGAGGAACACCGAGAATATTTAATAAAGAAATTAATAAAAAGAGATAGAAAGGAACACGCATGGTAATGAATGCAGACCTAATGATTGAAAGAATTTTAAAGAATAAAGACCTAACATGACATATCCGGGGACTAAGGAAGAATATAAAAAAAAAATAGATTCTAAAGAATAAGAGCAAATTTTCAAGAATGCGAAGCATCTTTCCTTGGCTGTGTTACTCAGCTTACTGAACCACCTCTAGAAATCATGGCTTAATTACTGGTTTGATAGTACCTGGCATTGCCAATGCTCGAACACTATGAACAAGAGATTCGGGAATAGTATTGTATTTTTCGCTAGTTAAGCACCTATCTATCTGGAGTAATTCACCCGATCCACAGGTCAGTATCCAGCCCCACATTGGCCACTTGATCACATAAAAAGGCAGCTCTAGATAAGGACTTTTTAATACAAAGTTATGCCTATTTGAATCCAGATTATAAGAACGCTGTGCATGAATTTGATAAGAAGTCGCTTGATATCAAAGATATTTAATTTACTCAAGATAAAGCTGCTAATTATGTAACTATTGATAAATACACTCAGGATATTACATACGGAATCATTGTGTGCTTATAGTATCTTCGCATGTATTTTCCCCCGCAAATTAAAGAAGAATACATTTTGGGAAAACGAGTATATCATAATTTTGTGGAAAAAAAAAAATCGGAAAACAGCATTGTTATGAGACTAAGTAAG
The DNA here is from genome assembly GCF_036898095.1 of Palaemon carinicauda. NCBI lineage: Eukaryota > Metazoa > Arthropoda > Malacostraca > Decapoda > Palaemonidae > Palaemon > Palaemon carinicauda. Next base: position 53,209,153 of record NC_090737.1, read on the forward strand.
CTTTTCTATGTGATTTTTTCAATAAAAAAACAAATATCTGAATGTTTTTTACTGGAAAATGATAGTGGTCTCAACAGAATACAACTTATTTTCATCTGGGTTAACTATACTCGGGATGAATTCAAGGTGTTATACGGTCTTCAGTATTGACTTTATCCATCATTGATTATCTATTATGCAAAGTTGATACTTAAAATTAATTACTAAGGAAACTCCCAACAAATGCATCTACTTTATTCTACTGCTACTCTATTTTACAAGTACACTAAAAGTGAGTTAGGTTAGCAATATTTGCTATATCATTAAAGGTTACTAAAAAAAAATTAGGCAATGATCACATATCTAAAAGGATGTAGATAGAATCCTCAGTTGAAATGACTTCTTTGAATGCTTATTTTCTCATTATCCGATTGATCGAGGCGGGGGAAGTACTATCC
>NC_090737.1:53214589-53237089 GCF_036898095.1 Palaemon carinicauda
GAGATTACTCTTTTTCAAGTAGGATGAAAGTAAAAGTAGTTTGAAATATGGTTCGACGATATAAGATATTGATTTTTCAAGTGTTATATTGACAGCTAAAAATTTTTGTTTGCTCTTAGATATTAAAAAATTGTAACCTTTCGAAATAATAAATGATCTTTTACTACAAAATATTTTCAATGGTCATTTAGATTCATGGGAATGTGCCAATTCATCTTTAAACACTATGCCTTTTGGCCTTTATTCATCTTTTTAAATATATTCCCTTTTTGGTGAGCTTTGCCGTGTCATCGTTTGTAATCGTGGCAAAAAATGCTTAGTATTTGCCATTGAAATAAAATTTTAAACTTATAATTTGCTATATAATTATCGAGGCCATATGGCAAAATTGGATAGTTATCACCGGGTGGAAATAACAGGATTATTTTGTTAGATGTACATTCTTATCCATATAATGGGAGATTTTGGATAAAAAATAGCTTTACGCAGTGAATTGTTCTCTTTTGGGTGTTTGCTTCCTACGGGTGCATATTCCAACATTTGCCTATCCTTGTGTACCACACGTGTATTACACACGTTCTGTGTTTTTTTAAGTTATCATTATCACTCTCCCCTCGCACTAATAACTTGTCTATTCCTGTATATACTTGAATTATAGTATTTGAGTTTTTGTTCCCTTCTTGCTCGGAACGGCTTGTATCTATACGCATGCTGCATCAAAATAAAACGGAATTTGAGCGAAGCGAAAAATCTATTTTTGGGTGAGATCGCCATGTCGTCCTGATGGAAGTTCCTAAGGTAGTTTCAAAAGGATATATTATATACTGCAGTGATATTCCCAGAGAATTAACCTACAGGTTCCAGAATTCTAACTTCTGGAGCGAATATCCTTAAAAGTTTCTCAAGGATATCGCATAATATCAGAGGACGCATTCTTGACACGTCACATAGCAATCTGCACCCCCCAACAGCGTTAACACTTCGAGGGGGACGTGGCAAAAGAATAGAAGGGGACCGTAACAAGGTTACCCCCGTTCCCGTACTACTATTGACCACCACCCCAGCGCCATTCCAAGGATGGCGGACATTCCTTGTAGCATTGAGCGTGGTGCTACAGATACAGTACGTCAGGGAGGGAACTGTGAAGATCTTTTCTTTTAAGAAAGAAGGGTGGGTCCATCAGGATGACATGGCGATCTCACCGAAAAATAGATTTTTCGCTTCGCTCAAAATCTGTTTTTTGGGCTCAAGCTATGTCGTCCTGATGGAAGTATACCAGAGCATTAATGTATCTGTGGATTTTCATCAGTGCCTTAACCTTGGGACAACCTTTCTATGATCATTTGGATCAATCAAGACCAATGACGTTACCATTATCCGTCATTATCACTAATCATCTCCAATGTTAGTGCTTCCTGCCCCCTACAGGGAAGAGTCATTTTAGACGGTAGAAAGGGGGGTCTCAAGGTAAGCATATATTGTATGGACAAACATAAGAATACACCAGATGAACAAACTGTCTTGTAGTTTGTGAAAATTACCAAATACTTAACAGTGTTCCTTAAATCCATTGTTTGTGAGCATACAAATATATAAAAGTACATACTCTGGACTATAATAATGCACTTGTCGGGCGAATAAGGACGCAATTACATTCTAATAGACGTATATTAGTAAGTAAAACGAATGTAGCATGATAACGGAACTATACATGTAACCTGTACAGAGATTATCTTTCTTTCTTGGAAAGCAAGAAATGATAAGTGCCACTCTCAGATTGAAGAAAATTATAAAACAATTCTCTTCATAATTCCTGTACTGGTTACTTTTATCGGCACTGTGTACTACGTACACCGGCACTAGTGCTATCTGTATAATTCCACACCCGGGATTTTGAACAGAGCTAGTGTCACCATGGTAACACTTGATCAAAGGAGGTCACACCCTAAGAGGGATGACCTCTTTTCCCTTTAATTGACAGTCCCAGTCAATTAGCTGTTCATTGTAGAATTAGACGGTAGGTTAAGTACTGTACCTGACGTTACCACATAGTGCTTCAGATCATGGACTTGCTTAGCATAGTGTTTGTAGAACACTGTGGATGATTCTCACCCAGTATATGGGCGAGGACATTTGAAGTCCAAACCATTGACTGTCTATAACAGTAATTAGGGGGCAGGTTTTAATACACTACCTGCCGCTACTACATAGTGTTTCAGTTCATGTACCTGTTTCGCATAGTGTTTGTAAAACACTCTGGATGATTTCCATCTAGTGTATGAACGAAGACGTTCAAAGTCAATATATTGAAAGAAGTTCAGTGATGAAGCAATCTTCCTCGGATCATGACCTGCGGGAGTACTGTCAGGATCCGCTCTACTAATAAAGTAGGTGAGCTTCGCCCTCAGTTGTTTTAGGGATAAGTTTGATCCAGAGGTTTCTCCTTTAAAGAGCTGTCCTCCCCTAAAGTCTTAAGTTCTACGAATATAGACCTTTAGACACTCTACCGGACATAGAGAGACATCTTCCTTCAGAGGGCAGATTCTCCAGGGACCCCACCTTTTAGTGGGTAGCTCATTCTTAGCGAGAAAGGATGGATCAGGGAAGAGATTCAGTTCTCCCTCTTCCGTGAACTGAATGTGGCCCTCATCCCTAGAAAGGGCCACTATTTCACTAACTCTAGCCCAAGAGGCTATAGCGACCAGAAAAATAACCTTTTGGGTTAAATCCTTAAACGAACAATCTTCATTGTTCAAGGATGAGGCATAATGTAGGACCTTGTCGAAAGACAAAGAGATGGGCTTTGGTGGTGCAGCAGGCCTAAGCCTCGCACATGCCTTCGGGATCTTATTAAAAATCTCATTTGCCAAGTCTACTTGAAAGGCATATAGAAGAGGTCTAGTCAAGGCTGACTTGCACGTAGTTATCGTGTTGGCAGCCAAACCCTGGTTATGAAGATGGATGAAGAAGGACATGCAGAAGTTCATTGAAATCTCTCCCGGTCCTTTTGCTTTTACGAAAGCAACCCACTTTTTCCATGATGACTCATATTGTCTTCTAGTTGACTTAGACTTGTATCCTCCTAAGAATTCTATATTGCCTTTTGAGATCCCAAGTCTTTTCTTAACCGCTAAGGCAAGAAAATCATGCAATGAAAGGTTTTGGTTCTCTGTAATAAATCAAAGACAATTAATCTCTGAACCTTCTGGAGTTGTCCCGGGTTCAGTATAAAGGACAGCCTCAACCTCTGTTCCTTCCTCAAGGAGGATAGATTGTTCTTGGGCTACCTGGGAGCCAACAGAGCTACTCCCACCTGGAAGGATCTCAGCATGTTGAGGACTCTCAGCAGGTGATTGGACGGGATGAACTGGAAATCCTAAGTCTATTTCTTCCATTTCAGAGACATGATGTCTATCATTTAAGTTAGAGGATCCTCGTATAGGACTACATATCAAGGTAGTTACTTGACGGCGCTCGTAATAAAGAGGTCGGATTGCAGTTCCGGGACTTGTTCCCATCTGGGAGAGTATAGTTTTGCATCCATAGACCATTCTAACTCTATCGGCCTGAGCCTGAGTAGAGCATCCACTGTCATATTGCGGATTGGTTGTATGTGAACTGTTTACAGGTGCCATCCCTTTAGGTAAGTGATGGCTAACTACACCTAAACTGTATGAGACGTTTCTTAGCATCGTCGATTGCAGCGTCTCGTTATCGCTTCGGAGTCCCAGATCAGCTGTAGACAATATGATCTGCTTGGAGAGAGTTTCCCTACTCATGACTAGACCAACATGGTCTTGGGATTTTCGTGCTTTGACCTTTGTTAGGGAAGCGATTAAGGAAGGACAGCTATCGGTCTTTTTAGGCCTCTTCGAGAGTTTCATGCTAGTTTTCTCCAGGCTCCCAGTGCATCTTGCAGCCGTGCTTTTAGCGAACTGGAGAGAGAACAGGGTTCCTCTCTGTTCTCGTTTTGGGAATCGGAAATTTATCTTTCATCCACGATGTTCCGGGGACCGGATCATTTCTTCGGATGTTCATAGACCAGCCACCTTGGGTGCTGCCCACCCCAGCTTCTTGTCCAGGAACATTGTTGCCTGAACATTTCTTAGGCTTAAATATTGCATGACTGTGTCTTCTAATTTTATGAAGGCAGCTAGGACTCTGTCTCGTCTGACGAGTATCTTTCCTAGGAAGTGCGTTACTTTGTGTAACCTGAATCCTAGATAGGAGGGGAATGGGTGATTGAGTGGAAGCTGCCGATAGACGACTTTCAGGTCTGGTAAGACTATAGGCACCCTTTTTTGCACCGGGGTCCTTATGTTCAGGAGGATAAACCTCCTGGACTCGTTTTATTTGGACTTGTTGAGTGGCAATAAGTCGTGAATGACTCTGAATTTTCTTGAGTCCTTCTCATAAACACACAACGGCCTTCCCTGGAATCCGGTGGACTAAAGTTTCCATACCACCTGTATGCTCTAGAGCTCTCAGGTAAGACTGCAACACATGACATCTGGCGTTCCTCCTGTAAAGAAAGGAAAACAAAATAAGTATACGATTGATTATCTCCCTGATAACCAATAAATCAAAAGTCATATCTTAACAGAATAACTTAGGATAGCAAGCTATAAAGGGATAGTAGGAGACACATACTTGTGTATCTCTTGCAAGCAAATGCTGGTACCTCCCCTCAGTATCAAGTGATAGGAATTTCCTTTTCGAAGGAATTCCAACTGAAAGGGGGGTTTTCTAACCCCTAGGGATAGGGAAGTGTATACTTCACTGTCCCTTTCCTACTAAATATTGTGTGGTACAGAAGACTGATTTCTCAATCAACTTATCGAATAAACACTATTCCTTCAATGTAAGAGGTGCTGCAGCATAAGCTCACATGAGGATACCCATGATATGCTAGAAATAGTTACTGTATAATCATACTGTAGTTTTCTATTTGCAGTATGCACTGTATTGCAATATACTGGCTACTGTATAATTATATATAGTATGATCCAGCTAATGTGTTGCCTTTCTGGTAAGCAACTGACTGTACGGTCCACCTGGCATGATGCCAACTGGACTGGGGAAAGGAAACACATATATTTGTATATATCCCACCCAACTTATTTGCTGTGACCCCCCTTACAAAATTAAAACATAGAGTTTCCTAATCATGGAGACTCGAGGATAAGGGCTCTGCCCTTTAAGGGTTAGGAGTGTAATCTCCAGTCCTTAAAATTTTAATATTGCAGGGTAATCTGAAGACTGATTTCTAATCAGAATATTGAAGAATTAAATTCTTCCAATATGAGATTGGGTTCCACAAGTATTTGGGTAGGATTTTCATATATATTGGAAAAACACTACCAGCATAAAATATACAGAAGCTTTCTATTTGCAGTATATCCTATACTGCAGAAATACTAACTACCTGTATACACATATACTGTAGTACAGCCAGCATGTCGTCGGCATAGCTAGCTAATGCTAGCACATCTAGTCTGCTAGCTAAAAGAAAGAGAGATAGCATGGAGAACAGGCTACCTAATACTGTATATATACAGTTAAAGGGATGTAAAAGTCTTCTATTACTACCTTCTCCAGAAAGAAGGTTCAAATGGAAGGGAAGAATATAAAATTCAAGCTTCCATCCAGCTACAGTACTGTCACCGGCAAGGATCTGTCTAAACCTTGCTGGCCGGCACCGCTGGCCAGTTCTGCTGGCCGGCAGTATCAGTACAGTCGGCGTGCTGCCGGTTGAGCAGGCACCATTCTGTGCCGGCCTGGTAGGCAGCACCCCGGCAGTAGCCACTGTAGCTAGCAGTTCAAGAAAGAACTGAAGAACCTTTGTAAACGGAAGGGACTTCTTACTTACAGCCAACATGGCCAGAAGCTGCTGGCCGGCAGCTGCCCTGGTTACCTGCCAGCAGTCACCATGACTGCCAGCCGGCAGCAGCCATGACTGCCGGCCGGCAGTAGTCTTTACTGCCGGCCAGCAACTAAAATGGCCGGCAGCACACAGCTGTCATTACTGCCGGCAACTAAAATGGCCGGCAGCACACAGCTGTCATTACTGCCGGCCGACAGATGTTAAGACTGCTGGCCGGCAGCTATCAATTGTAAGAGGGGGAGTCTGGTCGATCCCGGCAACCTTTGCCGGGATTTGCCAACATAAAGGGATAGAAGGGAAGGGAAAAGAGGGTCCTGTGAAAGGTACAGCAGGAGCCGGCCGTAGCCTGTCCTGCCCCACCTAACAAACTCCGTTCCTGTATTAGAACTATCCCAGGCGGCTAAAGAATCTATTCCTTATCCTAGGGTTAGATTAATACAATTAAGAGGTTGGTAGCACCCTTGCCACCACCTCTAAGGGAAAAGAAACAGGGTTGCAGTGCCAGTGTCCCCTAAGCATTGGAAGAATTCTATTCCTCAGCCTAGGGTCCACTAACACAGGACTAGTCTGATAGGTCACGTGAGAAGGGTCATATCGTACAGACCCTTCAGGAGTGGCCTAGGGAGGTCTAGCCTCCTATGTCGGTAGCCTAACGTATCAAAAGAATTCTATTCATCTTGCCAGGTAGCTACCGACCACAGACTAAATACTCTGAGATTCTGGCCAAAACCCCAAAAACCTGCATCTGCGGTTACAGAGGAAGGGCAGAAAAAACCATAGGAAAGTCATGCCTGAATTAAAAATTCGAGGCCGACCCACTAAGGTTGTAGCCTGAGGCTACACTCAGAGGTAAGAGGGATTACCCTCAAACTCCCTTTTTTGAGAGGGGTAAAGTTCATCCAATTAAAAGAGATACCACACACAAGGGTAACCGGGGAGTGTCTAACGTATAATAACACGCCTATGTTAGGTATCTAGCCGAGACGAGATCTTGGTTACCTCACTCTCCGAGACTCTAAGTAAACGATCGACATGGAAAGGAAAAATATGCACAATGTAAATATCTTTACAAGAATATATTGCCTAAATAGCTAACTAAATAACATGCCCAACGAATGACAGCGCTCATAGCGCCTCCAGTACAGGCTAGCCCTAAACACAATAAATTACTAAAATTTCACTGTGGAAAGGGAGCTAAAAACTATTCATTATAAAGACCCAATACTCAACTTTCCGAAGGCGAAAGAAGTTGGAGAATGCATAATAAATCCTTAAAAATCGATCGAAGAATTAGATCAACAGGGAACACCAGTGAGTGAAATCGCTACAAAATTAGGAATGGCGCTGGGGTGGTGGTCAATAGTAGTACGGGAACAGGGGTAACCTTGTTATGGCTCCCTTCTATTCTTTTGCCACGTCCCACTCGAAGCGTTAACGCTGTTGGGGGTGCAGATTGCTATGTGACGTGTCAAGAATGCGTCCTCTGATATTATGCGATATCCTTGAGAAAATTATAGGGAGTTAGAATTCTGGAACCTGAAGGTTAATTCTCTGGGAATATCACTGTAGTATATAATATATCCTTTTGAAGCTACCTTAGGAACTTCCATCAGGACGACATGGCTTGAGCCCAAAAAATCAGTTGTAAATACGCAGTCTCTCAGTTATCATCTAATTGCTCACTCGCACACTGGTGACTAGCGGAATGACCGGATCCCTCTCACCTTTCCCCTGTACTATTATGTCCTATTGTTTGATGGTGACACCTTCTGACACTGACTCTGCTATCAACGCCACATCACTGAAACTAACGTTCTTCACCAGTAGAGAAGCTTTTGCCTGGTTCCAGTGTGCTGAAGTCCAGTTTCAAAACAAGGGCGTGACTCAGTCAGGCACCAAAGCAGATTACATTCTTGTGGCTATCCCCAAGGACACTTTCCCGGAAATATCCGATTGGTTGTGCAAGGAAGGAGACACGTCAGTAACATACTACGCCCTTAAATCATATATCCTGAGACAGTACTTACCATCACCTGCTGCCCAAATAGCTTCGCTTTCCCTGGGGGAAATAACCAATATCACTCGCTACAACCTGCTACAGACAGTATCCTGGTGAAGTGAATCTACTTCTAGCCTTTTGGGTACGGCGCCTACCCGAACCTATACATGGTGCTATCCCCTTTGTTGATATTTTGCCCTTGAAGGACCTGATGACCAAAATCAACGCCCATATGGACAGCCACTTCTTAATCTTCCATACATACATCAAAGCCTCAACTCCTGACGAAGTGGTCACCTATTCAACATCGACCAAAGCCAACGTGAATGCGGTAGGACACAGATGTCCACCCTGTGAAGTGCCGGAGCAATGACAAAGCTGCCCACCACACACATATACCACCCCTCACTTACGCCCCATCCAATGACCTCTACAGCCACTTCCTGACACCTATCGGCTGCAGTTATGCTACCATTACTCCAAATTTTGGGCTGCTGCAAAGAAATGTGAAATGGTTGTCAGTAGTCAAAAAGCTTGTAAGTAGGCCATCGCTTGCGGCGGTGTCCTCCTTTGTCAATAATCTTTTCTTTTCACATAATGCATGTACGCCCATGAAATTTTGAGGTAGATGCGGGTGCTTGCCCTTCTCTTCTGCCAAGGTCACTCTCCGACATCCGTCTGGTAGCAGTAAATGGATCTGCGATATCCACCCAGGGTTATGAAACCCTCCCATTAGCGTTTGGATGTGCCAGATATATTTTGGAAGTTTCTTGTCACTGAAGTCACATTATTAATCCTTGGTGTGGTTTTTTTTATCAGATTTTAACCTCCTGGTCAATATAGCGCATAGACAGTTAGTCAATGAGCCTATGCCCAGTACCTAACATCATACCCGGAAGTTTTCCCTCGAGAACTCCATCAAACGCCACTGTATTTATCACCATAGCAAGAAGATTTGGACGCTAGTATTTACTAGATTCAGACATCTGGCACCGGATCGTTTGGCACCCGCTAAACAAACTTTCGCTGAAATGGAAGAAATTGGCCTTTGCTAAAATTCTCAAGCCCATAATCGTTTCTCTTGCACATTGTCCTGAAGAACAATGGCTTCCTGCATCTGTGTGGGGATTAAAGGTGCCACAACATGCGGACAGAACTGATCACTACCCGGTCCCAGACATCCATGATGTGACCTCCTACTTGCACAAAGCAAATGTCTTATCTATGCTCGACCCATTGAAGGGGTATTATCAATTGCCCAAGAACCCAGATGACATCTCCAAGACCAACTTCACCAACCCCTTCTGTTTATTCACCTTCAATTACTTCTTCTGTTTTGTCCTTTGGAATGCTGGGGATGGTTTTTCAACGTCTCATGGACGGCATCTCAAGGGACCTCCCCTTCTGTGTATGTTACGTAGATGACATACATGTGTTCTCTTCCTCCAAAGAGAGACATCTATGTCATCTCCGCATCATGCTCAACCGCCTACAACATAACCGTCTTGTAGTCTAATACGACAAGTGTGCATTAGGTGCCAATGAATTATCATTCTTTGGGCATCACATAAACTCCAGAAGGAGTCCATTCCTTCTATGAAAAGAGAGTACCCTCTCCGAACTTCCTCATTACTCGTCCATCAGTGCACTGCAAGAATTCTTGGGCATGATCTACTATAATCACTGTTTCCTTCCAGTCATTGTCTCGACTCTTGCCCCCCTTTATGCCTCTCTCAATAGCAAACCAAAACACCTGAAGTTGTGTCCCCTTCAAGAAGCGGCCCTCTGCAATGCAAAGAATGCCCTTACAACTGCTGCTCCTCTCACTATTCCCATGCCTCATGCACTTGTCTTTCTCTTCACCGATGCCAGTGACGTTGCTATTTGGGACAGTCCTCAAGAAAGTAGTCAATGGCTTGCCTCGCTCATTGGCCTTTTTCTGTACGAAACTGTCCAAAGCTGAATCGAGCTATTCTACCTTCGACCGTGAATTGCTGCCAGTGCACTTACCTGTCCGTCAATTTTGCCATTTCGTGGAAAGAACACCCTTCGTCATTCTCATGGACCGCATGCCTGTGGTGCGTGCCTTCACTTGACAGTCCAACGCCTGTTCCGCCCATCAACTCTGAAACATCTCTGCCGTGGCTGAATATAGTTGTACCCGTATCCTCATCAGAGTGAAAAGGAACCTTGTCACCTTTGCCCTGTCAAAAAATACATTGGCCACCATTCACCTGGGATTGGATTACAGCATCTTAGTAGAAGCCCAATGGAAAGTTCCAGAATACCAAGCATGTAGGACATCCTGTACATACCTGCATTTGGAGGGTGTCCCTCTCAACGACTTCTATGCCACCCTCCTCTGAGACGTCAGTACTGGTAGACCTAGACTGTGGATACCTTCTCCCATGAGCCAACGTGTGTTTGATTTCATTATTTACCTTTCACATCCTTTGTGCCATTCTACTGATAATCTGCAGAAGACAAAGTTTTTACCAAACATCAAAAGTACATCAATGCATAGATTCAGGAGTGAGCACCTTTCCTCAACCTCAGTGGTGCTTCGCCGATATTCATGTTGATGTTGAAGGTCTCCTAGCTGTTTACCGTCATCTACCACTCCACTTGTTAGCCTGAAGCCATTCCCGTGGAAACGACAACGCCCACGTCGTGCACATCTGGCATACTCTCAGGATAGATAACAAGATTTTGTATCCTTTAGCATATCACTTCCAACAGGGGTACCACTTTCACCTCTCAATTGTAGACATCATTAGCAAATCTCCTGGGTATCACCCTTGATCAGGCAACTGCATACAAGACTGCACCAATGGTACCGTTGCCTGTTTTCACTTTATCCTTAAAGCATCTTTGATGTCACCCTGCAAGAATTCCAAGTGTTTTACCCAGCTTCGGCAAACCATTATTCGTCCATGCCAGATTATTTTTTCATCTGCAACCACTTCCGACAATCTCAAGCCCCTCCGTCACATTGTTGGAAAATTTACTCCATGCCAGAAGACTTACAAACCACCAGGAGAGCAACACATACCGACAGATTTGCACAATGCATGTCATGTTTTCTTGGCCAGTGACACCAGTAAGCCACCTCTAACGCACCTTACACAGGCCCTCGACTCGTGATCCTTCGAACAACGAAGGCATTCTTATCGAACATTCGTGGGAAAAAAGACTGGATCTCCATTGATTGCCTCAATTCTGCATATTTCAGGCATGATCACCTGCCTACAGTTCGACTCTCTAGAGACGGCCCTCTATTTCACATGCATGTCTTTTTTAGGAGGGAGCCATGTACTGTACGTGTATCACACTCGTACACAGTAACGGTATTTCGTTTTTTGTATGTTATCATGATCCCTTTCCACTCACTACGATAACTTGTCTATTCCTGTATGTACTTGGATCATTGTGTCTGAGTTATTTTGCCTCTCTTGCCTGGAACTGCTTGTATTTATACTCATGCTGCTTTGAAATAAAGTCAATTGCAATTATGCTGTCTCTTAGTTGTCACCTAACTGCCCGCTCGCACACTCAAAGATATATAGTTAGATCAATATACTCTCTTAGTTGTCATAACTGCCCACTCGCAAACTCAAAAATATATAGTTAGATCAATATACACTGTTGTCCTCCACATACGTTAAGTGCTTTGTAGGAGAATTTACCCGTTTACCTAGATATTTTCGTTAACTGGAATAATAATATAGTAATGGGATATCGTATGAAAATTCTGAGTGACCCACTTATTCACGGAAACGTGCTTTACAATACAAGGTTTGACTTTTTGGGTATGATGGAGATTGTAAATATCCAGAGTGATAAAAATTAAATACGGTGTTCCAAAATGCCTTATTTCTGTAACCAGCTAGTGACTATCTTTGCTAGTCTTCACACAAATATTGAATGGTCCTAGGTAAAGGTGGTCAAGTGAAGGTGTTTCATGGTGCTGCTTGAGAGAGGTTTATTTTCTGCGGTCTAGAACATTTTGCCGCAGGTTTTCTGGCGCAAGACTCTTTGGCACGCACTTCTGGTGCATGACATTTTGGTGCAGGAATTAGTTTATTTTTCAATAAAATCCCTGAATAAATCTGGTCCGTATTGATTATAATAAAAATGGAAATAATGTTCTAGATATTGAAATAAAATAAAACCTTTCTAGGCCTATATACTAATGTATAGATAGGATAGCTCAACAGACAGATTGATTCTGTTTTCTAGTAACGGTTTTTAGATCATTTGGCTAATATAAGAAATAAATTAATTTTAGAGTAAAGTGCTATTCAAGTAATGTACCATTCGATGAAAATCTCAGAGAGTATACAGAGACGAAAGTTCCATTAAAAACACAAAATTGAAGCTACTTAGCTTACATTTTTTTTCTCATGCTTTCTCTCCCTTTATCTCAGTCACAATTTCAGAAGTTATCTGCTCTTCGTTATGACTGCTGGTGATTTGAGTTTCCAAAATATCTCTATGTAGCCAATTATGGTTCAAAGAATTTCAATAGAAAAGGAACAGAAAAGATTGTACATATCCTCTACGTTTATGTATTTGACAGATGTAATTCTCGTAATCATTAAATCGAATTTTAGCGATGTTAAATGAAAAATTCATGTAAAGGAAGGATTCACACAAGATGTTGATTGTTATTATCATCATCTTGTTATTTATTTACTTTATATAACCATGAATATTTTTTTTATTATTTATTTAAAACAGTGGTGCCAAAAAGTCCCCAGCAAGAAAGCGTGCACCAGATAGTGTGCGCCAAAAAGTTGCATTCCTCTTTTTTTGGATAGATAGTGGGAAGCTAGGAACTAAAATGAGGGTCTTAGACGAGGACCAGCACAGAAGGCCATTCATTTTAAAACTACTAAGAGTATTTGTTAAATATATGCACAAAGAATGATAGAAAGGAATACAAATGTTTAAGAATGAATAAGTGGTAAAAAATTTTTAAAGAATGCAGAGTGGAATTTTTTTTTTTAAAGAATAAAGACTTATCGCAACATGTCAGGTGATAAAGGAGGAAGCTTAGAAAATAGAATATAAAGTCTTTCCCCTTCCCCACTTTCTGCATCAGCTGTAAAAAAAAATATATGGTATAACTACCACCTTGATATGGCCGAAGAGCTTGTATGGCCAATGCTCGAACACTCCGAACTATAGTCGATTTTTTTAAACCTGGCAAACTTGCACTAAACTTGCACTTAGCTGGTTGTCGCTGATTGGATGAGTGTCGTGTTGTCCGAATCTCTCAGTTTTGTTTTCACACTGTTTTAGAATTGTGATTATAGGGTCATAGAGTGAGTTAAGAGCCAAGTTATGTAATGTTATGTAAATACCAGTTGTAATAAAACGTAAGTATTAAGAACTTACATACCGAATTATTATTTAATAGTTAACAGTTATGAAACAACACTTACCGAAGCTGTAGACTAGAGATATGTTTCAAACGCATGAACTTTAATGTTTAAATTTCTAGCTAGATTTTTAGTGCTATCATGCCATTGGTTGTTTGAAAAAAAACAAAAATATTTATTGTACATTGCTGATGTTGTATAACGCCTAAGAACAAAATAATATCGTAGAAATGTAAGCTTGTCAGAAAATTTGGGGTGGAGGAGTTGTGGGAGGAACAGCCACGGGCTTGACAGAAAGTTGACGTACTCTCAGCGGGAGGTTCAAATGCGGGTTGTGGTGTTTTTGTCTTCATAAAATAATAATTAAGATGTTTATATATCATAATGTTTATTTTTTGCATTTCAAAAGTACTGCTCACGGAATTTCATTAATGTTTTAGGATATGTATAAAGGCAAATTACATAAATTGTATTTATTCGTACCATTTCCTGGCTGGTGTGCCACTCTCTATATAAAATGACATTAAATTTACTGTTCCTCAAGTAGAAATTTTCAAATATGTCCTATTACAGTTGGGTTTTCTTTATCTCGCGTCCATCTTATTTTTAGATAGACCTTAATTATATCATATTTTGTAAATCATAAGACTCCCCATGAATAATAAGAGCAGAGCCCTTATATTTGAGATTGTTAGCTGTCATGTTGTCTTTTGTTCCATCTCAATAAACTTATAGCAGTTTTCAATAGTACAGGGAAACAAAAGGTTCTTAGGAACTTAAATTTTAAGTATATTTTCATGACTGTTCATTTTAATAATACAGTAGCTGTATTAGGCAATAATGGCATTAATGAAGAGAAAAGTCAATAATAATATTAAAAATTATAACAACAGTAAGAGTCACAACAAAGTAAACAACAACTAAGTATTGATAACAGTAGTAATAATAATGCATCAATTAAAGGCGTCAGAATTATATAAACAAAAGTATCGATAACAGTATTCAGGGTCATGGATGATAATAAAGTATCATCAGTATCATGTTAACAGAAGTATCAATAACAACATGAAATACAGCTAGAATTTTAGTCCAGTGTCAGAGCATCTTCATCACTACTGTCATCAGTAGTGCTATCATTCAAGTCAATTACAAACTCATCAAGTAACTTATCAAATGCTGAATCTTTGGCACGATACAATTCTTCAATTCTCTTGACATGTTCTATAGCATTTTGCCAGTGCTGTGGCGTCACATGATCAACTGCTTCTTTTGTAATTTTTTCAACAATTTTCAGAGACTGGTCGCTATTAGAATTACGTTTTTTTATTTCTGTCTTCACTTGGGCCCAGATAAGTTCGATAGGGTTGAAAATGCAGTGATA
Source organism: Palaemon carinicauda (assembly GCF_036898095.1). NCBI lineage: Eukaryota > Metazoa > Arthropoda > Malacostraca > Decapoda > Palaemonidae > Palaemon > Palaemon carinicauda. Next base: position 53,229,238 of record NC_090737.1, read on the forward strand.
GGGAGGTAGACGAAGCACTTTATGGCCATAGTGAGCAGCAATTTCATCTATTTCGTACTTTTGAATTTCCTTGTGGCGCTGGCAGAGCTGAAGAAGTTCGAGTTTTGTAAAAGAAGGGTCATGGTCAATGTTATTTAGAACCAACCAGTCTATGATTTGGGCTTTTCTGTTGCTACTTGTCGGGACCTTGTTGATTATTTTAGAGTGATAAGGAGCATTATCGATGATGATAAGGGACTCCTTCTTGATATTAGGAAGAAGTTGTTCTTCTAACCACATTTTGAACCTTTCGTTATCCATCGAGTCATGGTAATCACCCTTTGATCCGTTTTTTGATTTGAACATAAGCAATGCTCCCGGTACAAAACCCTCATCACTTCCTGCATGTACTATTATAAACCTTGAGCCTCTCCCTGACTTCGTTTTCGGTCCTACTGATCCATCTTCATTAGTCCAGCACTTTTCGACGGTGAGATTCTGGTTCACCCAAGTCTCGTCCACGAATACCTCCGGTCTTGGCTTTGGACTCTCTCGATTTCTCTTCAGTTCTCTAAGATACTTGTTCCTTGTTATAATGATGTCCTGTCTCTCCATGAGTATCTTTCTTCCGCTTGTGACTTTCTTGTACCTAAAACCAAGATTCCTGACTATTTTGTAGAGGGAACTTCTCGAACCAGTAAAATTAGTAGGAGGTTCCCGAACTTTTGCCAACAAATTTGCTAATGTAGGAAGGTCTCCTCTGTCATAAAAGGATAGGATCTCTCTCCTAACACAATCTCTGTCGAAACTATCAAGATTATCAACAACAGTCGATTTCCTTTTCCGGGGCAAGGGTGAATGAATTATACCGTCTGAAGATTTCATCTTCTCAGATTTGATGCGATAGATAGTTCTCTCTGAAACTTGAGTTGCTGTTGCTGTCGCCTTAATGATTTCTTTCATTGTCTTGCTAGGGCCCTGTGAATTGAAATATTGAAAAACATTCATTATTATATTACGGCACTGACTGGTAAGCCTACTGCCAGCAGCATGTATATGCCTGGTGTTTGAAGTGCCTTCATCTTTGCTTTGTTCCATATCGTCTCTTGTGGCCATGGCTGAAATAGGTGAAATCGACAGTGAGCCAATTGCTCGATAGCAGATTCTAAGCTGATTGATGGTGGCGGTGTGTGCAGACGACAACTCGCCGGCTGTTCCTTTCTCAACTCCTCCACTCCAAATGTTTCGGCAAGCTTACATTTCTACGATAGTATTTTGTTCTTAGGCGTTATACAACCTTCAGCAATGTATAATCAATACGTTTTGCTTTTTTCCAAACCACCAATGGCACGTTTGCGCTAAAAATCTAGCTAGAAATTTAAACATTAAACTTCATGCGTTTGAAACATATTTCAAGTCTACAGCTTCGGAGAGTGTTGTTTCATAACTGTTAACTATTATATAATAATTTGGTATGAAACTTCTTAATACTTACGTTTATTACAACTGGTATTTACATAACATTACATAATTTGCCTCTTATCTCAATCTATGGCCGTATAATCACAATTCTAAAACAGTGTGAAAACCAAACTGAGATATTCGGACAACACGACACTCATCCAATCAGCGACAACCAGCTAAGTGCAAGTTTAGTGCAAGTTTGCCAGGTTTAAAAAAATCGACTATAGAGTTCCATGGATACCAGTGTATTTTTCTCTTGTTATGAGCACAACTACCGGGAGTAATTCACCCTGACCAAAGGCCAACATACAGCACCACACAGCTGTGCTATCTCTGCTACTGATCACTTTAAAGAAAGGACGGTGTATATATGAATTTTATCATAGAAAGGTAAGCCCATTTGAATCACGACTAAAGGATCATTTTGTATGATAGTGATAAAAAGTAAGTTTGATCTACAAGCTGTGAACTTTTCTGAAGATATAGCTACTAGCAATTATATTTTCATTGATAACTTAATGTCAGGTTATTGGCGTAGGGAATAATTTTTTTATTAAACCATCTGCACATGTATTTTCCGATAAATTAGGGAGGAATAAATGTTGGGAAAATAAGTAACCTATATCAATTTCATGACGAAATGTCGAAAAATTTATGCCGTTCTGTGACTGTATAGCTTTTTTCTATATGATTTGTCAACAAAAAAAATCTCTGAAAGGTTTTGCCAGAATGTAACAGTGGTCACATTTACGCCAATACAACTTATTTCCGATTCGATTAACTAAACTATTATTTTGGTAAAAGTGGTGTGAAGTTATCATTATTTACTGTATCAATCATTAATTATTATTTATACAAAGTTAATGCTTAAATCTCGTATTGATGAACCTTCAAGGAACAACAGCTACTTTATTCTACTGCTACTGATAGAGCTACAGCAAATTGACTAATCACGAATTAGGGCAGCAACATTTCCCAGAACATTAACAGTTATCAAATTAGATTTAGGCAATGTTACAATATCTTACAGGCTGTGTCAAGAATCCTCATTTAACCTCTCTCCATAACACCGAAAACAGATATTACATCCTAAATCCTAATCTCCTCATTATCGGACAAGCCGAGGAAAGGGGCGGCAAAGGGGAAAATCCCCCCGACCATTACCAGGAAAATGTCTAATGGGCCACTCCTACGAAAAAAAAAAGTAGTAATGGGAAAACATGGACAGATATATATATATATATATATATATATATATATATATATATATATATATATATATATATATATATATATATATATATATATATATATATATATATATATATATATATATATATATATATATATATATATATATATATATTCATATATATATATATATATATATATATATATATATATATATATATATATATATATATATATATATCACAAGCACACGTGATTTTAATTAATGTAAATATCACCTACGAATGGCATTTAATACCGAATTCTATCTTGGGAATATATATCCACTTGGAATTCATTTTATGGTAACAGCTTCTGGCCGGGTGGAGATTCGAGCCACCACCTGTACGGCTAGAAACCATGCTGGCAGGGACCCTACCGACTGAGCTGGAGGGGACCCTGGTGATATTTACATATAGCCTATATATATATATATATATATATATATATATATATATATATATATATATATATATATATATATATATATATATATATATATGAATATATATATATATATATATATATATATATATATATATATATATATATATATATATATATATATATGTATATAGATAGATCGATATAGATATAGATATGTGTGTGTATTTATGTGTGTGTGTTTGTGTGTGTGTAATTTTTACTGGTAATATGTATCAACAAGGCAGCCAGGGTAGAAGGAATCATCTTTCATTCCAAGTTCCTCGATCAAAACATCTCCTGTGTCAAAGTAAAAAGAGATATGAGACCTCTAGAAGTGTACAAATGATACACATAGTTCTCTAGATTCATGAATGCTGGTGGCAACTCCCCTTCTCAGGACAGGTAGCAAGCAATCCTTCAAAAAAATCTCAAAAGTAGTTAATGACAGAATTTCCCTTGTAAAGTTAAAGACAAACATCAACACGAGGCCTATTTGTCATAACCACCAATTTACCATAGAAGTAAGGCACGTGTGCATGGGAATTTCTCCTACCCGTCAAATCCGAAACAGAGGAAACAGTTTTTATTTATTTTTTCATTTTATTTGTTATTTTTTAAGGGGTTGTGGAGGGAGGTTAAACGAAGATTCTTGATACTTCTTGGAAAAACATTTATCATCGCCTAAATCTTGTGATAACTGCTAATGTTCTAGCAAATATTGCAGACCTAATTCATTATTAGTTGATTTGTAGTAGAAAATTAATAAAGTAGGTGTTGTTGTTCGAAGATTGATTAGTAACAAAAGGTAAGTATTAACTTTGTATAATAGATAATAAATGATGGATTATCTATATTACTATTATCATTATTATTATTATTTCTTGCTAAACTACAATTCTAGTTGGAAAAGCAGGATACTATAATCCCAAAGGCTCCAACAGGAAAAATAGCCCAGTGAGGAAAGAAACAAGGAGAAATAAAATAACTTAAGAACATTAACAACATTGAAATAAATATTTCCAATATAAACTACAATAAAAAAATAATGAAACAAAAGGAAGCTGAAAAAAGAGAGATTAGGGTGCCCAAGTGTACCCACAAGCAAGAGAACTCAACCCCAAACAGTGAAAGACCATGTTACAAAGATTATGGCACTACCCAAGACTAGAAAACAATGGTTTGATTTTGGACTGTTCTTCTGTTTTGGACAGTTTACCACTGCTAAATAATTCCTTTTACCCTTCCCAAGAGGAAAGTGACCACTGAATAATGCAACAGTGCAGTAGTTAACCCATTGAGAGAAGAAGAATTGCTTGGTAATCTCAGTGTTTTCAGGTGTATGAGGACAGAGGAAAATGTGTAAAGAATAGCCAAGACTATTCGGTGTATATGTAGGGAAAGGAATAATTAACCTAAACTAGAGAGGGTCCAATAACTCTCTAGCGATAGTATCTTAACCAGTGGCTGGTGCCCAGACCAATCAACTACCTTTAAAATTTTTCAACGGGTGGCTGGTGTCCAAACCAACCTACTACCTATAAAATACTGATAACGGCATACCGATTTGAATACAATCTTAGTTTACTTAAATCGGAAATACGCTGTATTGTGGTAAATGAGACCACTATTACATTCTAGCAAAACTTTTTAGAAATTCTTTATTGATGAAACAATCAAAAAGTTTCTTACTTATCGAAATTTTGTCATAGAATTAGGATTTACTATTTTTTCAAAATATATTTTCTAATTTTCCGGATAAAAAACCTACGCTGATGGCATATGGACAATATTATTTCCTATGATAATAACATGCCAGTAAGTTATCAATAGTTATAGTAATCATTAACTTGGAGATCAAGTTAATTAACTCCTTATCAATTTAATGCACAACGTTCGTATAATCTTGGTTGGAATAGGTTTATGTCCCCATGATGAAGTTACCAACTTTGTGTTCTTTTAATTTTTTCTTTGTTCGTTTATTAATTTACTCATAATTTTGAAAATTAATGACATTCTGCGTCGGTGCCTGATTTCGGCCGTCAATTTTAGTTACTAGTTTTTCACTATCACTCCAAAAAAGAAACCTCTTCCTAGCCGCAGCTTAAAACACTTAAACTTCACCATTCCAGCCTGGAACTATTCGAAGTCTTTTTAAAGCCACACTAGATATTCATTAGCTGGATTCAGCATTGAGGCATTTTAAGCAAGGTAATTTCACTTATATGTGCTATACAATTTCTAATACATTTTTTATATATATTCCAGTTCATGAAAATATCTTGGTTGGTTTCAAAGCAAACTGAAACATTATCCCATGGAGCACTTTCGCAATGAAAATTATATAACAAAACTGTTAAACTCGTGGAATGTGGAGGACTACCCAACAGAATGATCTACCGTAAATGTTGGTAAACGAACGATTACTATCAAAGCCTAAAAACACTCAAAAGACGACATCACACTAATAACAACTATATATTATTTCCTAAAATCGCCTCTTACTTGGATCAGCCTTTAAATCCAAAAAAATAACCCCGTTACCTAATATTGCCATCGGGCCTTTGTAATTATCATTGAATTAAAGCTCTTTTAATATAGTTTACATAGCAATATAGCAAAGATTTTACAGTATATATTTGAAATGTTTGTTCAAATGTCAATGGTAACCGTTCAAGGACACAAATACAGATGGGGCGGCAAAGCTGAAAAGGGATTGTAAAAAACATTTAAAAATAAAGGGCAAGTGGCTCACGATATAAAGACTGAAATGGCACCGAACCTTGAATCTGAATGACTTGGGAAACATTTTTTCGGTAAACTATCATTATATCTTACAGAATGTTGGGATCTACGAATATCTAAAGGCCAATAAAAAAATTTCGCAGTCAATCTAACATTTGAAAATTCCGATGAGTCTGTCGATGCATATTAATCACCTTTACTGGACACATTGCAATATTAAGAAAAAAGCTTTTTTTTTTGCATACGCATGAATGTCTGAATATGAATTTATATGATAGTCAATTAATCTGTTAACTACAGTTATCGCTCTCTCTCTATCTCTCTCTCTCTCTCTCTCTCTCTCTCTCTCTCTCTCTCTCTCTCTCTCTCTCTCAAATGCCTGTATTACCCTCACCTGTCTCCTTACAATTCAAACAGTATCAGAACTTCTCTCAATTCAGATGCACCTCGTCCACAACTGTGCCAGGGGGGACGTACACTAGTTAGTACTGTCTGTTCAAGCATTCGGGGGCTTGACAAAAATATCGTGGCAGAGAACATGGGTCACGGCCTTACACCCTGGCAGACTCCTGTGCCGGCAATCCCTTACACTCCAGCCTCTAAAAATGACTTGCCTAAACTTCAACAACAACTTGCATTGGAGACCATCGACAGACTATCCTCGTCCCTCAGTGTAGCCCATCACCTCTACACAGAAGGCTCCCTGCAACACGATGGCAGTAGTGGATGTGCTGTTTTCTCCCCCACTTTGGAACCCCTGCCAGAGGACTGGACAGGCCGTTGCCTCCCAAAGTCGTCATCAAGCTCCACATGTTGCGAACTACATGGACTTCTAGATGCAGTTATTTTAATCACACGGACCAAAAGCAACGACTAGATCATCTGCGACTCGCAACAAGCACTCCAAGCCCTTTCATCACATAAGCCAGCATACCAGCCCCTGGTTACACATATACATAGGCAAATAAACATGGTCAAAATGAGCTCACTGGTAGTGCACTTCCTATGGATTCCCTCTCACGTGGGTCTTCTGGCTAACAACATCATCGACCATCTCGTAAAGACTACCTGTCAACTGGATCCTCCAGAGGCTGATGCTCCCACTCCATCTCTCCTGTGCTGCAAAAAAAAAAAAAAAAAAAAAAAAATGGTGCGCCAAGCTGCTCGCTCACCTACTCATCATCGTAGTAATGCCGAGAGAGCCACCAGTGTATCAATACAGCATTTTGATCACTTCCATCCTCACCAGCACAAGTCTCGACGCAATGGACTTATGTTTCGCTGAAATAACGTGGCTTGTGCGCGTCTTCGGCTCGGTTGACGACCAGTTTGGCAGGTGGCTGGGCAAGATGGAGTTCCACACTTCTCCTCCTATAGGTTATGTCACGCACGCCAACACCCTGGAACACTATTTCCTGGAATGTCCACTTGTTATTGACATATTACCCCAAAGACTCACAGTAGTTGATATATGTAAAAAAAAAATAATTGATAGATAATAATTTGCTCGTTCATATCCTCATGCGCCATCCTCACTTTGGTGGATACTGAATAATTAACTAAAAATATTTTGTATTCCATTTGAATCTTTAATATATAGAAACAAACATTACTATTTCTGAAGGTCCGTCTATACTTTATTTTGTATTCCTTTGTATAACCTTCATTATATACTGTAGATGTGAACAATATTATTTTTAGTATGTACTTAAATGTCTATCTATACTTCATTTTTTGTTATTCTTTTGGCATACCTTAATTACATTATAGATGTGAACAATATTATTTTTACCATGTACTCAAATGTCTGATGACAATGCGCGCAATAAATGGATTAAAATCTCTCTCTCTCTCTCTCTCTCTCTCTCTCTCTCTCTCTCTCTCTCTCTCTCTCTCTCTCTCTCTCTCTCTCTCTCTCTCTAAATATCCTATATAATTCTTTTATCTGGATTTTTTATGCGTACTTCACAGCATCAAATCATGAATAAATTTCGAAGAAAACCAATTAGAA
>NC_090737.1:53239589-53262089 GCF_036898095.1 Palaemon carinicauda
GATATTCTAATTTAAAAGATTTTTGGGCTCAAGCCATGTCGTCCTGATGGAAGTTCCTCTAAGGTAGCTTCCTAGGGTATATTACAACTACGGCGATATTCCCAGAGAATTTACCTTAAGGTACCCAGAATTCTAACTCCTGGAGCGAACATCCCTAAATAAAAGAACCAGGGATATCGTAAATATCAGCGGACGTATTCTTGACACGCCACATAGCAATCTATACCCCGAACAGAGTTAACACTTCGTAAGGGTCAAATGGCAAGAAAACGAAAACGATAAGAAAGGGGGGGAGCCGTTCGTAAGGCATCTCTCCTCCCCGTTTCGTAAGTGTGCCCTGCGCCGCTGGCGGCGCCATCTTCATTCCTTTTTGCGTAGCTATACAACTCAGTGTTTTCCCTGTGTTTTCTACCAAATATCTTGGATTTACTCTCTCAATTATGCTTTCTCCAACTTCTTCTGCTTCGGATAAGTTGAGTACCATTTCCTTATGTATAAATGTAGGCTCTTGGTTAAAATTAAAGTAATTAAAAGAGTTATCTTTGATATAAGAGCTGTTGCCTGCTGGAGGCGTCCTGGACGCTGTCGCTCGCTAGAATAGGATTTATTTGGTTAGCAAGAGCGACGTTCCCAGCCCCTTTCGCTTTAATAAATTAGTTGCTTAGCTTATTTAGGAATTCTTTTATGATGCTGTGGTATAGCGCCTGGTGAAGGATTTGCTTAGGCTGACCGACGCTAGTCCTCGTAGCCTAGTTGTTGGCCCTTATACTTCCTGCATGATAATTAGTCTTCCAAGTGTGATATTTATAATTTTATTAAAGCGTTAGGCAACGTTATACATATAAGCTTATTCTGAGTTTTTCCAAGATAGTATTGGAGAGAGTTTCGGTGATTTAGGTAATCTTCTTAGTGCCTAGGCTAGGTTGTCTTAGGCTATTGATATGTTTTATTGTTCCCCCCGTTTGCTCCCTTCTCTTTGGGGAAGGGGCGCAAACCCTTTCCCTCTGCTTAAGCCTTAGGCTTAACTCTAGTGGTTTATTTGAATTAATTTTCAATATAACTATATTGGGGTGGTACTGTACCTTCCTTTTCCAGCTTGTTTGGCTCAGAGAGGGACAGTACAGCAGTGTTTTAGTCTGAGTCCGTGTTGGTCTGGCGTGGGGCAGAGTCTACCTTGCTGTCTGACACGGGCATAGGAGGTTTATCTTCCTTGGATCGCCTTTGAAGGTTTCTGTAGTTATGATCCCTTCGCTCAGTGACCCTTCAGACTTGTCCTTATTGCTGTTCTGGGAACGGGATGTGTCTCTTTTCCGGATTAGCGATTCCTTCCTTGCTTTGGTTTTAGGGAGGCAGCCAGTAGTGCCGGCCTCCCTCCCCGGATTTTCCCCTGGCTGAGATGGGCTTTCTTAGCTGGGGGTGATCCTTAACCAGTGCAAGGTTGGACAGGACCCTTTGTCCTTCCCTTCTGTCCTTTCCGTTATACCATTTGTGTCAGCCTTCTCACATCCGTACCTAGCTTAGGTTAGGATGGGGAACTGACTTGGTCCCCTGTCGGCCGGCAGAGTGTGCCGGCCGGCAGAGGTCCTGTTACCTTGAGTGCTGCCCGGTCCTCCCTTGGTCCCTCACCCACTGCTGTCTGTAGATACAGTGAGCAGTGGTTAGGAAGCCTGACTTAGTGTCTCCCCTTCCTCTCAGCACTCTTTCGGGTGTCGGGCGTTGAGGTACATAGCCTCTTAGTCCGGCACCCATTCTGTTATCTTCTTGTGTGTTGTCCTCTGCCGACTGCCGGCCTAGTGGCCGGCGGTCGGGTAGGGGGTGTTCTCTAGTTCTCTTGCTGTCGGTCGGCGGTGGCTATATGCCTTTGCCGGCCGGTCTCCTCGCTCGCCTGCCGGCCGCTATGAGTGGCGGCCGGCAGCCGAGCGCTACCTGGTGTGGCTGCCGGTCGGCATGGTTTGTTTACCTCTGCCGGCCGGCCTGTTACCTCGCTCTGTCTGCTGGCCAATAAGAGTGGTGGCCGGCAGCTGGGTGCCACCCGGGTAGCTACAGACCGGCAACCACTGCCGGCCGGCTCAGGCATAGGAACTAGAGTTCTTCCCCGCCTTGGTGTTCTTAAGTTGCATACTTGAGACCTACCTGGGGGGGGGTGCTGACCGGCAAGTGCCGGCCGGCACGCCACCCCATGTACTATATCAGTTCTTCCCTGCATGGTATATTTTGCCGGGGGAGACCATGATATAGTAGGTTACAACACTGTATTTTCTAGCATGCTTGTGTTGCCTTGTGCAGTCACTTGGTGTTGCCTCACAGGGATGGAAAGAGAATTCTTTTCATCTTTAGCCAGAATGTTAAAGTCTTACCTTAGGTGTGAGCTACACCTATTTCCCTCGGGAAATATCATCTTTGGTTATCCTAGCAGAGGATAACCATTTGATTTTAATTGCTGGTAGGCTTCCACAGGTGATTGTGTGGGATTCACAAGTATGTGTCTTTCATTTATACTTTGTACATGCTTGTATATACATGTGAATTGAAATTCACTTGATATTCATGGAAATTTTCTTCTTTTACAGGAGGAGCATCCGAAGTGTGGTAGCGTCTTCTGCAACGTCCGCAGTAAGAACTTTTGCGGGCATGATTCGTGTAGGAGGCACTCGGCTTGTGCAGCCTCCAAGGATGATCTCCGTTACTGGGATCCGCAGGTATGTTCGGTATGTACTAACCTGCTAGCTGAGGCTTTTGAATACCCTAGGTCGGCGGAGTCAAGGGACGCAGCGAGGGAGAAGCTCCGTATTTGGGTAAGGGGTTTCCAAAAGAACACCGCTGGACCTTATCTTCCTAGTGAGAAGATGAGGGCGTACCTCTTTCCCAAGGCTTCTGCTGACGCTGTTGTTCCACAGCCTCGGCCGGAGATCCCTCTCGTCCAGATCCCCGTGGATGCTGATGTCGCGGATGCCATGCAGGACATCCAGCTGGACGACAAGATGTCGGACGTGTCCGACCGTGCGGAACAGGACCTCCTCGCAGGGGGCGAGGACGAGGATCAAGACCCGAACGTCGTGGAGGAAGAGGATGCCGTGCCATCAGACGCTCCGGTTCAGGCCCCTGAACCTATTCCCTCTACTTCGTTCGCTCTTCCAACAGAGCTGGGACAAGCTCTCTCTTCCATTGTTGTTATGATACAGCAGATGCAGAAGGAGAATAGTCAGAAGGCCGCTGCAATGGAGCTCCAGATGCAGAAGATTACAGTGTTACGTGGGCCTCCAAAGAAGCTCAACGTGAAGGACCTTCCTGTGTGCTCGGATGCCAACCCGTGGAGGTATGCCGAACACATGCCGATGACGGTCGGTAAGATCGTCATGTCGGAGAAGCTGGGTTCAGTTCCCCTTGAGGAGGTGAAATTCTGGCCCAGCAGAGGGGCCTATCGGGACTGTTATGTCCGTCCGAAGAAGGATCCGGCCTCGAAGGAGGAGACGGAACCGAAGGAGGTGATCGTCTTGGATCACGCCAAGGCTCAAGCTTCACTAGTGTCTGCGTTGAAGGAGAGGGGCTTCTCAAACTCGAAAGTTGCTGCTTTGAGTAAGGAGCACCCTTCCTTCGTATCCTCTCCGGCTAGGGCCTTCCCCTTTCTGCAGAAAGGGTTCGCGGCTGTTCTGAAGGCGGTAGAGGCTGGCAAACCATGCCCATCCCTGGAGGAATGCAAGCCCTTGTCTTTGGCCTTGCCGTTGGACAACAAGGACTGGAAGGAAGTCCATCTCACATTCTCGGTTGGGAAGTTGGACGCCGATATTGCAGGTCGACAGTTCGGCGAAAACCTTCCCAAGTTGTCTGAATTCCTTCTGCGGAGGGAACTTGAGACAAAGGAGCGTCTGGCAGCCTCGATGTCTCTCCAGACAAACATGGAGACAATGGCTAGCGACCCTAAGGTGCATGAAATGTTCATGGTATTGGCCAAGATCCATCTGGCCACGGTGACAAAGGACCTCTATAGCTTTGTCAAGGCGAGGAGGGCCTGCAGGGAGTTTGTGTTCGCCTCGGCCACAGTGAGGCACGAACCAAAGAAACTTATCTCATCCAACATCTGGGGTAAAGATCTCTTCCCCAGTGAGGTGGTTAAGGAGGTGGTGGACAAGGCAGCCACTGAGAATCGGAATCTTCTCCTTAAGTGGGGCCTGTCCCTCAAGAGGAAGTCTTCCCCTGATGAAGGCCCCCAACCGAAGGGAAAGACGAAGAAATCTAGGTTTTCTTCCCGACCACCTTCCAATGGGTGCCCCAGGCCGTGTCATCATCATCCCCGGCATTCAATCCAGTGTTCGAAGGGCAATCGACCACGTTTCGAGCAAAGCCCAGAGGTGCAGCCAGAGGCTCGTCTAGACGCCCCTCTAGTGGAAGAGGATTCAGAGGTGGTCGCGGCCAAGGAGGCAAGACTGCAGGGCAGCAGTCAAAGTGAAGTGTCGCCGGTAGGAGGGAGATTACAGTACTTTCGGGATCGTTGGACCTTCGATCCCTGGGCCCACAGCCTGTTCAAAAATGGACTGGGTTGGAGTTGGTACAGTACTCCGCCCCCGTGCCCTCAATTTTTCCAACACTCCACCCCCGTTTTGGAGGAGTACATTCAAGAACTGTTGGAGAAAGAGGTGATCTGGAGGGTGAAGTCCATCAGGTTCCAAGGGAGGCTGTTTTGTGTTCCCAAGAAAGACTCGGGGAAACTCAGAGTCACACTGGACTTGTCACCACTCAACAAGTTCATAGTGAACCACAAGTTCAAGATGTTAACGTTACAACACATAAGGGCCTTACTGCCCAAGAGGGCATTTACCGTCTCCATCGACTTGTCAGACGCCTATTGGCACGTTCCAATCAGTCGCCGTCTCTCCCCCTACCTAGGATTCAAGCTACAACAAAAACTTTACGCTTTCAGAGCGATGCCTTTCGGGCTAAACATAGCCCCAAGGATCTTCAAGCTTGCGAGCGCAGCGCTCAAACAGTTACGCCTAAAAGGGTTCCAGGTGGTAGCCTACCTGGACGATTGCCTGGTGTGGGCAGCATCCAGAGCGGAATGCTTGCAAGCTTCCCTACAGGTGATTCAGTTCCTGGAATATCTAGGGTTCAAGATCAATAAAAAGAAGTCTCGTCTTTCTCCAGCTCACACCGTTTTTCCATCCCGATGTCGAAAAGGAAGGAGATAGCGGGGTCTGTCAAGAGACTTCTAGTTTCCGAGAGGATATCAAGACGCGAACAAGAGAGGGTTCTGGGCTCTCTTCAGTTTGCGTCAGTAACAGACCCAGTGCTAAGAGCACAGCTAAAGGATGCAGCCGGGGTTTGGAGAACCTTTGCATCAAACGCGCGAAGGAACTTGAAGAGACCAGTCCTAGTTTGGCTATGTTCTTTTCTCAGACCGTGGTCTCAGGCCAGTCGTTTAAAGAGGTCGGTACCTCTTCAGCCACCTCCCCCGTCAGTGACGATTCACACAGACGCCTCAAAGGTAGGGTGGGGAGGTCACTCTCATTGAAAAAAGGTTCAAGGGACCTGGTCCAAGCTATTCGGGACCTTTCACATAAACTTTCTAGAAGCTATGGCAGTGCTTCTTACCCTGAAGAAAGTATCCCCGCGTCACTCGATCCACATAAGGTTGGTACTGGACAGCGAGGTGGTTGTGAAATGTCTGAATCGGCGGGGATCGAGATCTCCACCTCTCAACCAGGTAATGTTGGCCATATTCCGACTGGCGGAGAAGAAGAAGTGGCACCTGTCAGCAGTTCACCATCAAGGAGTCCGGAATGTGACAGCAGACGCTCTATCCAGGTTCACACCGATAGAGTCGGAATGGTCCCTAGACGCAGGATCATTCTCCTTCATCTCGAGTCAAGTCCCAGAACTGCAGATAGACCTCTTCGCGATGAAGGACAACAAGAAGATGCCGCGATATGTGTCCCCGTACGAGGACCCCTTGGCGGAAGCAGTAGATGTGATGTCCCTCGATTGGAACAAATGGTCCAGGATCTACCTGTTTCCCCCTCACAATCTGATGTTGAGGGTCCTCAACAAACTGAGATCCTTCAAGGGAGTAGCACCGATAGTGGCCCACAAGTGGCCGAACAGTGTGTGGTTCCCTCTGGCTCTGGAACTATGACTGAGGTTTCTGCCACTCCCGGACCCAGTTCTGTCCCAGCAAGTCCAAAAGTCGACTGTCTACGCTTCATTACAGAAAACCCGGACCCTGCAGCTCATGATTTTCTCTCCCTAGCGGTGAAGAAGCGGCTCGGGATTTCGAAAGACAGCATCGACTTCCTGGAGGAATATAAGTGCAAGTCTACTAGAAGGCAGTACGAGTCAGCATGGAAAAAATGGGTAGCCTTTGTCAAAGACAAGAATCCGCATGAGATCTCGACGGATTTCTGGCTGTCCTTCTTCATCCACCTCCACGGACAGGGGCTGGCAGCTAACACGATTTCTACGAGTAAGTCTGCTCTGACAAGGCCCATTCTGTATGCCTTCCAGGTAGACCTCGCTAACGAGATCTTTAACAAGATCCCGAAGGCCTGTGCCAGACTTAGACCTTCAGCTCCTCCAAAGCCTATTTCATGGTCTTTAGACAAAGTCCTTCATTTTGCCTCATTACTGGATAATGAGGAGTGTGCACTGAATGATCTGACTCAAAAGGTTATCTTCCTTTTTGCTCTAGCATCTGGGGCCAGAGTTAGTGAGATTGTAGCCCTCTCGAGAGATGAGGGCCGAGTTCAGTTCCTGGATGGGGGAGAACTGAACTTGTTTCCGGACCCTACGTTTCTCGCTAAGAACGAGTTGCCCACCAACAGGTGGGGTCCCTGGCGAATCTGCCCTCTGAAAGAAGATGCATCTCTATGTCCCGTAGAATGCCTAAAGGTCTATCTTCGTAGAACTTCAGACTTCCATGGGGGTCAACTATTCAGAGGAGAAACATCGGGCTCGAATTTATCTTTGAATCAACTCAGGGCGAAAATTACATACTTTATTCGCAGAGCGGATCCTGACAGTTCACCCGCAGGTCATGATCCGAGGAAAGTTGCTTCATCCTTAAACTTCTTTAACTTTATGGATTTTGAACACCTTCGTTCATATACTGGCTGGAAGTCTTCCAGGGTATTCTTTCGCCATTATGCTAAGCAAGTGGAGCAGCTAAAGAGGTCTGTGGTAGCAGTTGGTTGCGTCGTTAACCCTGCTGTTTAACTCTGCGAGGAACAGTGGATTTAATTGGGACTTTTAATTCTAGGGTGAGTGTATAGTTATATGCGTTGCTATAACTAGAAGTGAGGGCTCCGGGAGCCCACAATGACTGTTCTGGCGTTATGGTGATTGTAGCATAAGTACAGACATGTGTGCCGAGCGTTTCTGACGCTAATGTCAGTGGCTAGTAACAGGGACTTTTAACTTTGATACCTTGGTACGTGAAAAGTAACTCGATTGTTTTCTTTCAGATAACCATATATCCATTTACTACAGTACTTGTGCAGATTGTTGGTCATTCACCTATCATATGTATATAATTGTGGTAACCATGTCTATTTATTGTTGATCAATAAACTTGTTCTCGGGAACCTTGCGTCTCCTTCACCTATGTTGATTTCTTTTCAGTTATTGAGCATTCAGCCTATGTATATTAATCGGGGATATCTATAATAGCCTGTTCCTTGATGCAAGCCTTGTTGCATTGGTTTATACTTTCCTTAGTACAAAGGGCTCCATCCTTCTCAGAGAACGGTAGCGGCAGCAAGTTTAATCCTACGCATATATAACCTTTTGTCCAATTCAATTTCGACCACTATCCCTTTCTAGCTTACTATCCTAAGCTATTTTAGTTAAAAGAAGACTTTTACATATTGCTTATCAGTGAGATAATCAATTGTATAATCATTCTGCTTTCCTTTCTTTACAGGAGGAACCTCAGATGACATGTGTTGCAGTCTTCTGCAATATCAAGAGTAAGTACTTTTATGGTCAAAATACATGCATGTTTCATGCCCCCTACAATATTAGTTCCGAATACCTGCATTATTGGAAACCCTAAGTTTGCAATGTATGTCAGACCTTAATATCCGAGGATTTCAAGAATCCCAAGTCGATGGAGTCTAAGGATATAGCTCGTAACAAACTACGCAACTGGGTGAGAGGTTTCCAGAAAATCTCTCCGGGACCATACCTACCTAATGAAAGGATACGTAACCTACTATTCCCGATAGCGAGTAAGAAATATTGGTGCCCCTGGAACGATTCACACCTCCCTGTAGCCAGGTAGCCCTTGGGACAGAGGGCAGGAAGCCCCGATGGGAAGAGGTTGATAATATCGTGTTGGAATTTCTTCTGCTTGTGCCGGCTCTAGAGCCATTAACATCGACATCTTCACCCTCTACCCCTCTCTTAGACGAAATGGACCAATTATTGGCCCATATGAAAGGTCTAATAGAAAGCTTTCATAAACAAGACAAAAAGGAGGAAGCAAAATGCAAGATAGAGTTCTGTGAAGCTCCACTTGTCGCTCCTCAAGGCTCATACAAACGACCCAGAGACCAAGACCTTCCGACATGCTCCAAAACCAATCCCTGGAGGTTTACGGAGCTTATGCCTATTTTAAACGGCAAACTCAATATCTCAGAGAAGATGGGTGCTGTTCCTTTGGACGAAATCTAGTTTTGGCTAAGCTTTGAAGCTTTCCCTGATTGCCTCATTCCACTGAGACATGAACCAACGTCAAGAAAAGAAACGGAACTAAAGGAGATCGTGATTCTCAACCATGATATGGCACAGGCTATCTTGTCAAGTAGCCTGAGAAAGGCAGGTTACTTGTCGTCAAAAGTATTCACACTAAGTAACAGACACTTTTCCTTTCTTGCTCCTGCTTCAATATCATTCCCCTTTACGTGGAGGGCATTTAAATCTGTTGCCAAGGCAGTGGAGGCACGTAGACCATGTCATGCACTCGAGGAGTGCAAGCCTCTTTCACTAGCCTTTCCCAGGCAGGAGAGGGATTTGAAGGAAGTCCGCTTAACCTTTTCAGTAGGAAGACTAGACGCGGATGTCGCTAGACGACAGTTTAGCGAGAATCTCCCTAAACTATCTGTGTTTCTTTTGGGTAAGGAAGAAGAGACAAAGGAGGGATTTGCAGCCTCCCTATCCCTACAGAACTGCATAGAGTTGTGTTCAGCCCAACAAAGTACCCCAGACAAGCTCATGGTCTTGGCCAAAATGCATATGGTCACCTTAGTATAAGACCTTTTTTGCCTTTGTGAAGGATAGGGGAGCCTGTAGGGAAATTGTGTTCGCTGCTGCAACAGTGAAACACAAAACCAGGAAGCTGATATCTTCCAACATCTGGAGTAGAGACCTCTTTCCAAACGAGGTAGTTAGAAAGGTGATTAAGAAAGCCACGGGAGAGAACATAGGACTTCTCCAAAAGTGGGGCATCTTTTCAAAGAGAAGTCTTCCACGGTTGTGGGTCCCCAACCTAAAAGGAAGACAGAAAAGTCTAGAAATGTTCCTCGGGCTGTTCAACAACATCCCACAGTTGCAATGACCGCGGTGCCACAGGCAAACGGTCGAATATGTAAACCGTATGATCGGGTGAAGCAAAGAGACGCTTCTGGTAGGAGTAAGGTTCCTTCAGGATTGCTGGACCTTTGATCCTTGGGCCAAGGCCTAATAAAGATGGGACTAGGATGGGAAATATACATGCCTCCATTATCATTTCCTCAACTCTTCCTACAATCCAAAACCCTCCTGGAAGAGTATACCTTAGAGCTCTAGAGCATACAGGCAGTAAGGAAAGTATAGTCCATCGAATTCCAGGGAAGGCTGTTTGGTGTTCAAGAGAAGGACTTAAGAAAACTTAGTGTCATTCTGGACTTGTCGCCACTCAACAAGTTTAAATAAAACAGCAAGTTCAGAATGTTAATCCTTCTGAACATAAGGACCTTGTTTCAAAAAGGGGTGTTCGCAGTTTTGTCAGACCTGAAAGATGTCTATTGGCGACTTCCAATCGGTCACCCCCTCCCATCGTACTTAGGATTCAAGTTACAGAGGATAACATTTGTTCTAGGAAAAATACATGTCGGACTCAGCACAGTCCTAAGTATCTTCACGGGATTGGCAGACACAGTCACGCAAAAATCAAGCCCAGAAATGGTTCAGGCAACAATGTACCTGGACAAAAGGCTGGGGTGGGCAGCACCCAAAGTGGCTGGTCTATGAGCACCCAAGGAAGTGATTTGGTTCCCGGAACATCGGGGATGCAAGATAGGCTTCAAGAAGTCTCGATTCTCTCCAGCTCAAAGTCTTCAATGGGTAAAAAACCATTAAAACCAGTGGTCACACCAACTCTCCTTTCTCTTGGGGATGTAAAAGGAGATCGCAAGGTCGGTCAAGAGACTATGGTAATCAGTCAGGATTCCAAGATTTTAACAGGGAGGAGTTCTGAACTCTCTCCAGTTTGCAATAGTGACAGTCCCAGTGCTAAGAGCACAGCTGAAAGATGCGTTAAGAGTCTGTAGAAGATACGCATCAAACGCTTGAAGAGATCTAAAAAGACCGATATCGGTCTTTTCTTAATCACTTCCCTAACAATGGTCAAAGGCCAAAAGTCCCAAGACCATGTTGGTCCTGTCATGGGTGGGGAAACTCTCTCCACTAAGATCAGACCTCCTTAGGCTGATCTGGGACATCGAAGCAATTATGAGACGTCGGAACCAACAAGGCTAGAGAGCGTCTCATACAGTCTAGTGACGTTACCCACCCCTTACCTAAAGGGATGGCACCTATAAGCAGTTCATGTACAATTGATCTGCAATGTGACAGCGGATGCTCTACTCGGGCTCAAGCCGATAGAGTTAGAATTGTCCACAGACACAGACCTATTCTCTCCCAGATGGGAACAAGTCCCCGAGCTGCAGATCGTCCTCTTCGTCACAAGCGTCATTAAGAAAATACCTCGATATGTAGCCCCATACGCGGATCCTCTAGTGGAGAAACAGATATCATGTCTCTAGTATAGAAGGGATGGACTCATGAATTCCTGTTCATCCCATCCAATCTCCTGCTGAAGGTCCTCAACATGTTGAGTTCCTTCCAGGGAGGAGTGGCTCTGTTGGCCCCCAAGTAGCCCAAGAGCCATCTGTTCCCTTTTGTGAAGGAACTGAAGCTGAGGCTTGCCCTAGTTCTGAACCCTGGACTATCTCAGAAGGTTCAGAAGTTAATTGCCTTTGATTTATCACAGAGAACCCATACCCTTCATTTCATGATTTTCTTGCCCTATTGGTTAGGAAAAGTTTTGAGATCTCAGAAGTTAATATAGAATTCTTAGAAGAATACAAATCCAAGTCAACTAGAAGACAAAATGAGTCATCTTGGAAAAAGTGGGTTGCTTTTGTAAAAGCAAAAGGATCAAAAGAAATTTCAATGAACTTCTGTCCTTCTTTGTCCACCTTCATAATCAAGGTCTGGCGGCCAACACGAT
This sequence comes from Palaemon carinicauda, assembly GCF_036898095.1. Classification (NCBI taxonomy): domain Eukaryota; kingdom Metazoa; phylum Arthropoda; class Malacostraca; order Decapoda; family Palaemonidae; genus Palaemon; species Palaemon carinicauda. Next base: position 53,251,072 of record NC_090737.1, read on the forward strand.
AACTATGTGCAAGTCAGCCTTGACTAGACCTCTTCTATATGCCTTTCAAGTGGATCTGGCTAATGAAATCTTTAACAAGATTCCTAAGGCATGCGCAAGGCTTAGGCCTGCAGCACCGCCAGAGCCCATCTCATGGCCTTTGGACAAGGTCCTACATTATGCCTCATCTGTGAACAATGAAGATTGTTCCCTCATGGATCTAACCCAAAAGGTTATTTTTCTGTTCGCTATAGCCTCCGGGGCTAGAGTTATTGTAATAGTGGCCCTATCTAGAGATGAGGGCCACATTCAGTTCACGGAAGCGGGAGAACTGAATCTCTTTCCTGATCCAACCATTCTTGCTAAGAACGAGCTACCCACTAAGAGGTGGGGTCCCTGGAGACTCTGCCCTCTGAAGGAAGATGTCTCTCTCTGTCCTGTGTCTAAAGATCTATCTTCGTAGAACTTCAGACTTCAGGGAAGGACAGCTCTTTAAAGGAGAAATCTCTGGATCAAACTTATCCCTAAAACAACTGAGGGCGAAGCTCACATACTTTATTTACAGAGCAGATCCTGAGAGTACTCACGCAAGTCATGATCCGAGAAAAATTGCTTCATCACTAAACTTCTTTTACTATACGGACTTTGAGCGTCTTCGATCATATACTGGATGGAAATCATCCTGGGTGTACTACGAACACTATACTAAGCAGGTTCATGAAGTGAAGCATTATGTGATGGCGATGAACAGTTAAATGATTGGGACTGTCAATTAAAGGGAGAAGGTGTCAGCACTTTTAGTGTGATCCCCTGTTAACCCTGGAACGGTACGGTGGGTCGTCCGCGACCCCGAGCGTCAAAAAAAAAAGAGGTTTTTCTCACGTGACTCACCCCCGTGACTGAATTTGTGGGTGATCGACCTGCAGTAGGTGTCTCGCCTACACGCTCTAGTAGTGTCCAGATGTGCATTGCTGTAGCTCTACTCCTTCTCCGATTTCTGAGACGCGTCGGGGTCGAGCGCGACCGAGTTTACCCTTCTAAGGTAATTTGCATAATTATCAAAGTTATTTACGTATTATGAAATTGTCGTAGAATGGTGCAACTTGTATAGGTTATCAGTTGTGGAAAGTCTTGGTGGATTGTTTGGCTACCATGTGCATGATTTTTTTTTTTAGTTAAAATGTCGTTTATCACCAAGAGGACCATTTTACCGCGAGTGCCCCTTTTTCATTTTTTTTCATTTTCTTGCCAAGTAATTTTTCCGTAAGATATTGCCAAATAGTGTCGTAAAACTTTTGCTTTTTTAGTGTTGGAAAGTGTGTCTAGATGATCTGGCTACCCATGCGTGACTTTGTTTTTGTCAGATACGACGTAGTTATTGGTATATTGGGTATTTAACTGCGGTTGCCAATTTCTGTTTTTTTTCAATATTTGTAAAAATTTACTACGTAGTAAGGAATTGCCGTATATTATTGATTTTTTTTTCATGTTTATGTGTTGGAAAGTGTGCCTTGATGGTTGGGCTAACATGTGCATGTCTTTTTTTTTTTTTATCTGAGAGGCCGTATATTAGAATGTTGGGCCTTTTACCGTGAGTGTCCCTTTTTCATTTTTTTTTCATTTTTTTGCCAAGTCATTTTTCCGTAAGATATTGCCAAATAGTGTCGTAAAACTTTTGCTTTTTTAGTGTTGGAAAGTGTGTCTAGATGATCTGGCTACCCATGCGTGACTTTGTTTTTGTCAGATACGACGTAGTTATTGGTATATTGGGTATTTAACTGCGGTTGCCAATTTCTGTTTTTTTTCAATATTTGTAAAAATTTACTACGTAGTAAGGAATTGTCGTATATTATTGATTTTTTTTTTTCATGTTTATGTGTTAGAAAGTGTGCCTTGATGGTTGGGCTAACATGTGCATGTCTATTTTTTTATCTGAGAGGCCGTATATTAGAATGTTGGGCCTTTTACCGCGAGTGCCCCTTTTTAATTTTATTTCATTTTTTTGCCAAGTTATTTTTCCGTAAGATATTGCCAAATAGTGTCGTAAAACTTTTGCTTTTTTAGTGTTGGAAAGTGTGTCTAGATGATCTGGCTACCCATGCGTGACTTTGTTTTTGTCAGATACGACGTAGTTATTGGTATATTGGGTATTTAACTGCGGTTGCCAATTTCTGTTTTTTTTTTCAATATTTGTAAAAATTTACTACGTAGTAAGGAATTGCCGTATATTATTGATTTTTTTTTCATGTTTGTGTGTTAGAAAGTGTACCTTGGTGGTTGTGCTAACACGTGCATGTCTTTCTTTTTATCTGAGATGCCGTATATTAGAATGTTGGGCATTTTTCCGCGAGTGCCCCTTTTTATTTGTTTTGCATTTTTTTTGCTTAGTCATGTTACCGTAAGGAATTGGCAAGTAGTGTCGCAAAACTTATATTTTTATAGTGTTGGAAAGTGTTTCTAGATGATCTGGCTACATGCCTATTTTTTTTAGCCAGATATAGCGTATATATAGGTATGTGTTCGATTTTACTGTGATTGCCATTTTTTCGTTTTTTCCCATTTCTTTCAAAATTACTACGTACTAAAAGGAACTATCACAGAGTAATGATTCATTTAGATGTTTATTTGTCGGAAAATGTGCCTTGATGGTTTGCCTAGTACGTGGCTGAAATTTCTTTTTCTGAAATGCGTATAATAAAATGTTGGCCATTTTTCCGCGAGTGCCCCTTTTTATTTGTTTTCCATTTTTTTTACTTAGTCATGTTACCGTAAGGAATTGGCAAGAAGTGTCGCAAAACTTATATTTTTATAGTGCTGGAAAGTGTTTCTAGATGATCTGGCTACCCATGCCTATCTTTTTTTTAGCCAGATATGGCGTATATATAGGTATGTGTTCGATTTTCCTGTGATTGCCATTTTTTCGTTTTTTTTCCCATTTCTTTCAAAATTACTACGTACTTAGGAACTATACCAGAGTAATGATTCATTTATATGTTCATTTGTCGGAAAATGTTCCTTGATGGTTTCCCTACCACGTGGCTGAAATTTTTTTTTTCTGAAATGCCGTATATTAGAATGTTAGCCATTTTTTCCACGAGTGCCCCTTTTTATTTGTTTTGCATTTTTTTGCTTAGTCATGTTACCGTAAGGAATTGGAAAGTAGTGTCGCAAAACTTGTATTTTTATAGTGTTGGAAAGTGTTTCTAGATGATCTGGCTACCCATGCCTATCTTTATTTTTATCCAGATATGGCGTATATATAGGTATGTGTTCGATTTTCCTGCGATTGCCTCTTTTTTTCCCCATTTCTTTCAAAATTACTACGTACTAAGGAACTATCACAGAGTAATGATTCCTCTAGATGTTTATTTGTCGGAAAATTTTGTTTACTTCTTTTTTGATTGAATATCATCAATTTTTTTTAGCTAAAACATTATATTGTTTTAAATTTTTTTTCGATTTTATTTCCCTTCACAAAATTTTTTTGGGTCAGAATTTTAATTTTATAGTCGTAAAATAATCGACAATTATCCAGCAACCCACCATACAATTTTTATGCATATCCAAGAATAATTAGATTAGTAAATAACACCTTGAAATTGACATACCCTTCCTACATTTCAAGTGGCAGATTAGGGAGTCTGAGTCAGTGTGGTTGGCGGCCATTTTGTGGACATATCCGAAGCGTAAGTTGCCCTATCTATTGCCCTATCTATATATATTCTTGTTCCCTATAGAATTTGTGATATTTTGGTATATTTTTACCTGCATAAATATCATATTATATATTAAATATATGTATTTTTTTTACGAAATTTCTAAGTACTCAAAAATTACCTTTAGATATGGCCCCTGATATAAATGTAATTTACAAAATAATGAAGATTTTTTTTTACATATTTCTATTTTAGGATAACATATGTTTATTCCCTAAAAAAAATTAGCCACTTCCTATTTCATTTGGGTACCCAAAAAAATTCATGAAATTTGGACAAATCTTTTTGGCCAAAAAAAGTTACCCTTTTTTTCTCATTTCAGATCTTCACCTCCATGGGTCTGACTTCATCCAAAATACATCAGGATGTGTCCTAAACATTCAAGAATCAATTCCTATAAGGATTTTTGTATATATGTATAAACTTTTTTTTATGAATTTTTATGTAAGGTCTTTTTTTTCTACTTAATTTTTTAAAATATTTATAATAAATAGTTTTTCTGCAGATGAGTAGTATTTATCTTTACAGTTGTTTTAAGCATTCAATGAAGGGTTTTTTGGCAAAAGAAAAAAGGAGGTTACTGCAAAAACTGATTTTTCAAGAATTTTTTTTGGCGCCGGGGTCGCGCGCGTCCGAGTATACCCTTAAAGGGGTGTCCGAGGAGCGTACCTATCCAGTGTTAAATGAGTACTACCATGGTGACACTAACTCTGTTCAAAATCTCAGGTTTGGAATTATACAGATAGCACTAGTGCCGTGTGTACGCAGTACACAGTGTTGATAGAATATAAGAGGTACAGAAATTATGAAGAGTAATTTTATTAAAAACTTTTCTTCAGTGCGAGAGTGGAACTCATTATTTCATCCCTTTCAAAAGGTAAAAATAATTTCTGTGTATGTCCTTTATCATGCTACATTAATTTTACTTGTTAATTCATTTAATCATTTATTAGAAATAAATGTCTATTAGAATGTAATTGCGTCCTAATTCGCCCAATAATTGCCTGTTTAAGATGCCAGAGTTCTTTGACTTACACATGTAAGTATACTTCATATCATTGTATGCTTGCAAACAATGGATATAATGGACACTGATATTGGTTTGGCAATATATACAAACAATGAGACTGTTTGTATACTCAGTGTATACTTATCTTTGTTCATCAAATATATGCTCACATTAAGGCCCCTTTTCTACCGTTTAGAATGATTCTTCCCTGTAGGGGACAAGAAGCATTTACATCGTTTATGATTAGTAATGATGACGAGTAACGGTAACATCATTTGTCTCAAATGGTCCAGATGACCTTAGAAATATCGTCCCAAGGTCCTTAACGGCTGCTGGCAGCTATGCAGGCTGCTGGTAGCCATGTCATCTGTCAGCAGCTAGGACGGCTGTTCGCAGCCAAGAATGCTGTTGGTGGAAAGTCCCCTCTGTCACCAAGATTTTTCAGTCCTCCCTTGGACTGCTGGCCACAAGTTCTGTTGCCGGGGTATTAGCCTGCCGGCGGTAGGCCGGCCAGACCGGCACAGATAGGTGATGGCTCAGGTGCCGACTGTACCAGTGCTGACTGGTGCTAGCCTGCTTGCTATGTGCCGACCGGACCTTGCCGGCGATGGTACTTGTGGCTGGATGGAAGCTTGAATGTTACATTCTCCCCTTCCATTTGAACCTTATTTCTGGAGAAAGGCAGTAAATTAGACATTTACATCCTTAATTGGTGTATACATACACAGTAATAATGCAACCTTCACTCATTGCTGTCTCTCTCTCTTTTAGCTAGCATGCTGGCTGCTCTGGTAGGGAATAGCTATGCCAGCTATAAGCCGGCTGAACTACAGTATATGTGTATATTTGCAGTATACGATATACTGCAGATAGAAAAACTATTGTATATATTATAATAGTAATAATAATAATAATAATAATAATAATAATAATAATAATAATAATAATAATAATAATAATAATAATAACAACATTAATAATAATAATAATAATAATAATAATAATAATGATAATTATTATTATTATTATAATACCATTAATAATAATAATAATATATACTGGTAAGCATTTTTTGGGCTTGAGCCCAAAAAAACCGATCTATTTTGGGGTGAGATAGATATGTCGTCCTGTTGGACCCACCCTTCTTTTCTAAAGAAATTATATTCACAGTATCCCTCCCGAAACTACTGTATCTGTAGCACCATGCTCAATGCTACAAGGAATGTCTGCCGTCTTGGATATGGCTTTGTTGTGATACTCAATAGTAGTATAGGAACTAGGGTAACCTTGATACGGTTCCCCTTCTAATTCTGCCACTTTCCTCCTCGAAGCGTAAACGCTATTCGGGGCGCAAATTGCTATGTGGCGTGTCAAGAATACGTCTCCTGATATCATGCGATATCCTTGAGAGAAAATTGAAGGATATTCGCAGTAGGAGTTAGAATTCTGGAGACCTAAAGGTAAAATTCTCTGGGTATATCATTGTAGTACATATATCCCTTAGGAAGATACTAATAGGAACTTCCATCAGGACGACATAGCTATCTCACACAAAAATAGATTTTTCGCAACGCTCAAAATACGTTATATATATATATGTGTGTTTATATATATATATATATATATATATATATATATATATATATATATATATATATATATATATATATATATATATATATATATATATATATATATATATATATATATATATATATATATATGTGTGTTTATATATATATATATATATATATATATATATATATATATATATATATATATATATATATATATATATATATATATATATATATATATATATATACATATATAAATATATATATATATATATATATATATATATATATATATATATATATATATATATATATATATATATATATATATATATATATATATATATATATATATATATATATATATATAAATAAATAAATATATATATATATATATATATATATATATATATATATATATATAAATATATATATATATATATATATATATATATATATATATATATATATATATATATATATATATATATATATACCATGATTGCTGTAACAATTAACCCGTTGGCTTGCTGTATGGTAAGGTACGTTCCATATATATATATATATATATATATATATATATATATATATATATATATATATATATATATATATATATATATATATATATATATATATATATATATATATATATATATATATATATATATATATCGAGGGTAGGGAAACATTTTAATCAATCGAACGAAAGTTACCGTTTACAAATCACATACAGTGCTCTACCCTTTGTTTTTGTCACCCAACGGTAAAATTTAAGGAGAATCATAAAATGAAAGCTGTATTGTTGTACATGATCTCTTTCTTCTATCGATTCACTAATAGAAAAGTTGATATAATTATATAATAATTTATTGCAGTTTATGGAATTCGGTTGTGTCGTGTTATCAGAATTTCTTATTAAATCTTTGAAACATGTAACAGTAGAATCAGCAAAGTCTTATATTATATGGAGAGGGAAACTAAGGCAAAAAGGCTAAATTAACTACAATAAAACCAGTTTGTTTATTAACTATCTACTGGACAGGCATTAAACTAATGCAAATAAGAATAAACTCATCTTAAGTACAATGTAAGGAACTTTAAGAAAATTTAATTTATGAAATCGTTTTCAAAAATCGTTCTCCGACTTTGCAATCCTACAAAAAATTATATGTGCCTGGCTTGCCCGGAAACACGCTACATCCATCCTAGGTAGTGTGTCCTAAAGATTTTAATGTTGAAAAATCTGCTAATTCTTTTACTTCATGCTTAAGTACGAAACACAAAGATGTTCTTTACTTTCTTTTTGTACAAAGAATTATTTTAATTTATAATCAGTAGAAATACTTTCATTAAAACACAATTCTTGTTTAAAGTTATCCAGAAAGGTAATTATTTAAGATTTTAAAGTAATTTGTACTTTAAGTATAGAAATAAGGAACCCTTTTTTAGCTCTGGAAATTATTTAACAAGGTACTTAACAATAGGTGGTGAGTGGAGGCGGGAAACTCCGCCCCCCAGACCCCACTTGTCAAATACTCTTAAAGTAGGACCTACGTAATAAGGACTGAAGAACATTACTACCTGATCACAGAAAGGATTCTTACTCCTAAAGGGAATAAAAGTCCTGAAAATATACCTTCAGTATGGTGATTGACAAGTTAGTATAAATTTCACCTTCTTCACCATTGTCTATAAGGGGCAGGTGGAGACTCCCCTACGAGCTAGCTTACTACACAACTGCTCGAGCAGCTACAAGATGATCTGATATAGGGTGCCAAAAGACTTGTTTGTACTTCTGTAGATTAAAGGTCTGGTGCATACTCACCCCAACCTTCAACACCTGAATGACTGTAAGGTTCTTCTTAAGTAAAATAAATTACGGATCATCTCGCAAAGTCTGAAAGAGATTGTGTTCCAAGACAACTCTTTCTTGGCTCTGTCCCTGCAAAAGAAGAGTCGCTGGCAGTCATGTGTAAAGTAACAGATTTCTCCACATATCAATGCAGAGCTCTCACAGTATACAAAATAATCTTCTTTACGTGCCACCCGACGCTTCTCAAAGGGAAGAAACCTAAGATCATGCACCATCAGGTTCCAAGTTTTGGCCTCAAAATCTAGCACCAAACAAAGGGAGTTCCTTCCACACATCAGCATGGGAGACTCAGGCGGAGAGACCATATAACTCACTTGAAATTTCTGCTGATGCTAAGGCAGCAGATAGTCTTGAGAGTCAAGACATTGACTATCGGCCTTCTCAAAAACTCGAATTGGTCAGAGTAAGAGTTTTATGAGTAATGGAAAAATCTCTGTCTAGGATCTGAGATTCTGGGATAAGCAAGACTGTCCAAAGCTACTTCCGCACATAGACATCTCATATGAGAAGGAGGATTCTCTCCCCTTCTGTAGAAAGACCATGCTTAAGGTTAAGTGGTGACCTTGATAGCTGCTACTGAGAGGAGCTTCTTTCTCTGAAGGAATTCAGGGCAATTGGTGATCAGTACTAGAGATTATATTACAATAGAAGAGTCCTTTAAATGACAATCACATAGGAAGGCCCACTTTCCTTGGAATTGATGGCCTTTGGCAGTTCTTTCGGCATAAGACCATCTAAGAGCTATTATGATCAACCTGAGTACCCGTGTAATCTGCACATAGTATATTAGGTGATGGAATAGGGTTCAACAAAGGAGGGGAGTAACCATTTGTTTGATCCCATTGGTGTTAGACAGCATATGCATCTGGACCCTTGAGAAAACACATGAGCGCTCCCCATTTAACTGTGTGGTAAACTGGTCAATCTCAAAGTTCATTCACAAAGCAGAAGCCTCTTCATTACTCATGGATGTAGTGACCACTCTAACCTTACAACCCTTCCTTGGTAATTAAGTTTGTCTGCTATTTCATTCCTCAAGCATGTAATGTATTTGGCTGACATCTCTACAGTGGGAAATATTGTCCCAATGTGCATCCGCTTTGTCAGCTCACAGAGTGGGCATGAGATAGTACCCTTTGCTAGATATAAGTTACTATGGTAGTGATGTTGCAACAACACTAATGAATGCTTCCACAACATTCTAGAAAAGCTGCTAAAGTCCCATATTGTTGATGAGTGGATGTTTCTTATCCTGATTACCCCGAAAAGATGAATCTAGGCACAGTTGCATAGCCAGAGGCCTAATGTTAAGTGGGATAACCCAGTGAAGGTTTCCTCGCTCTAGAGAATGGCACGAGCTTCCTCTCCTGTTGGCCCCGGAAGTTTTGAAAGATCTCTAGAGGCTGACCAGTGATTTTTCAAATAGGGTTGAACATTTGCCATGAGGGATCTGCCATCAACTCTGGTAATTATGTCTTGGAGAGAATCATCCACATTATCACCTTGAGCTTACTGGTGCAATTGTCTGCCTAGAGTACTCTTGCTGTTGCTATGTCTGCCAGCGTGCCAAATACTTCAACCTCTGCTTCGTTGAGAAATTTAATGTTATTTCAATTATCAAAATCCTCATATCGTGAAAAAATAAAAAAAGTCAAAGTCAATCCTGTAGCATTTTCTCCTCAAAAATTATTAAAATCAGTCACCCATTGAGATATATCCCCAAACATTTTGCTTATGACCAGGTTTAAGCTACTACTAAGGAGAATATCTGAATTAACACCTCGGGAACAGTACACAAACTGGTACATCATACCATACAGAGAGAAGTGGATGTACTTTTGAAAGGATTTATGCATATGTACTTGGAAGTATGCATCTCTCAGAAATACTGAAAGCATGATATCTACCTTTGATAGAACCCTGCACCGACTGCTCTTTTTCCATTATGAACTGCGTTTGACACACAAACTCATTCTGTGCTGAGTGATTGAAGACTGACCTTCACCCAACAGTTGACTCATCTACCAGGAAGAGTCGACTGAAAAGGCCAAGAGAATTCGTAAAAAAAAAAAAAGCTTCTAGTGTGGTCATCTCCAACATCATTCCTATCTTTATACACAAGGCAATAGTTCAAGGCATTGTTGGAGGAACAAATAAGAAAGGGAGAAATGGAGGGGTCATAAGAAGACCTGGGTTCAAGATCCTTGTAGTCAGGCTTGCACAAAACAAGTTCCTTTAGGTGGAGCCTAGCTCATCATCGTCTTTTTCTTAGTAGGTGAAACTCCTCTTGTATACCACGAATCACCTCTCCCTTGCAGGATTGAGCCTGTATTTATTAGAAGGTATTTGGTTATGGCAGAGGGTAGTAAAAAACTGTCCTGAAGAAGAACCTCCACTTCCTAAAGCTCAGCTCTATGTGTCTGCTAAGTTACCAAAGGCACGACAAACAATCCCTTGCTCTCGATCGCTGGCAACAGCATATTCCCCTTATTTTTTTTTTCCACCGTCCCACTGCTTAGAAGGTACAGATTGAATAACTTGATAGAACTCTTTATCCACTAGCTGTTCCCGGGTCCCTTTAAGTGATCCTGATCAGGCTCTATTATTATTATTATTATTACTTACTAAGCTACAACCCTAGTTGGAAAAGCAGTATGCTATAAGCCCAGGGGCTCCAACAGGGAAAATAGCTCAGTGCGGAAAGGAAAAAAGGAAAATAAAATATTCTAAGAAGAGTAACAACAATAAATATCTCCTATATAAACTAGAAAAACTTTAACAAAACAAGAGGAAGAGAAATAAGATAGGAGAGTGTGCTCGAGTGTACCCTCAAGCAAGAGAACTCTAACCCTAGACGGTGA
>NC_090737.1:53267089-53269589 GCF_036898095.1 Palaemon carinicauda
TTTTTTTTTAATTCTACTGCTTCACATTCCATTGTCATCGGATGAGTAATTAACGAATTTGAAATTATGAAATCTATGATTTTTATATGATAATTTTCATGAATGAATCGTGTCATGGTGAAAAGAGGTGTAAATTAGCATATCTATTATATAAACACATATGAATTACATTCTATACATTACGATTCTACTTTATACCTCTGCATAAATATATACATATCTGATATAAGATTCAAGGGCGCAATCTAATCATACGTGGCACTTGAGGTTTCAACGGGTTCCAGGACTTGGGCTTTACCGTTTTCTCCATATATCATCACCACCATTATAATACAAACCAATGAATGGTGGAATTATTGCAGATGTAGAGAAGATTGTATCGAATCAATTGTTATTACGATAAGTAAAAGTAACTTGATTTTTACTGGCGAATAAAAGAGCAAATATCATATAAATAGATAAATATTTTTCGCAAGGCCCCAATAATTACTGAATTTGGCCATCGGGGACGGTATTCAATCTTCTCTTCTTATCAGTCAAAGGGTAAATTTGTCTTTCTTTTAACTGAGTCAGAAAAAAATGAAGGAAGATATACAAAAAGCTATTAAATTATATTTTTAGTCTAACAGAGAATATCAACAAATCATGAATGCTTTAAATCATGGGTCCTTTTTCACTTGCTATGTACTTGTCTTAATCAAGAGTTTTTTAATCTATCTACTTGGCGTTTGCTTACCAGTTCCGTAAAATTTTAATTACCTGCTAATAATTTTGACAGTTCCTTAAGGTAACAATATTTGAAGTGATTAACAGGAAAATTATACCAGTGTACACATGGTATCAGAAAGAAATTTTTCTTCTGTAGCCTATTATAAAAATTTGAAACTGATAAGCTTCAAATTGTTGCCATCGCTATCTTATAATCAAAGACAAGCGTAATGGATGATGGGGGAGAACACCTGTATTTACACAGATTTCCTCACCGGTGCCACGTCTCTATATATCACTATCCAGCATTCAAGGCCCCCCCCCACCTCATTACTCTCTCTCTCTCTCTCTCTCTCTCTCTCTCTCTCTCTCTCTCTCTCTCTCTCTCTCTCTCTCTCTCTCTCTCTCTCTCTCTCTCTCTTATTCCACGAAGTACCTGTATTCTTGTAGATACCTGTCTTAGCTTGGTTATGAAGCTGGCCATATGGCGAGTTTGAAGCAGAGGAGAGATCCATTGCAAGAGTGTGGTGCCACACTGTGTATAACAGCAGTGTCAGGTATATGAGCGTGGGAGGGGCCCCATCTTTTGGATGTGGGGAAACCTTCATACCAAAACCACACCTTGAATTTTACTTCAATAGTGGGATGGAAAGGAAAAAATGTTAGAATAATTTTGGATACAGTTTCAGAAAAAAAAAAAAATATGCAGAAACAGAGAGTAAGAAAGAGAGACTTGGATAGAGTGTAAGGAGGTGGAGCAATGTTGGAGAAAGAAGGCAAGCTGATGATCTGTGGTGATGTGGCAACAGTTGAGGAATCTTTAAACATCATGGGTCCTCGCCTATTTTCCGTTTCTCGCTGCGATGAGTATAATAAAGATAACTAATCTTTAGAAAATATAAGATTTTTTTTTTATTGAAAGTATATAGTTCTGTCTCTTTGTTTCTTTACCTTTAATCTTTGAGTAGCCTAGATACCTTGACCAGCAATTTACTGTATAATAGTGAAAATCATGCTTACTGTCATTAGTAATGACAAAAAAAAAAAAAAAAAAAAAAAAAAGCATTTTTCCTAATTCTGATACCTAATGCCTAATGAAAAGACTTATGGTATAATGTAAATAATATTTCTCAGGCCATGTTAATAAGAAGTTTTTATTTATTGCGTTCATTTATCTCAAAATTAATCTGCTTCAAAATACTTTGTATCCAGCATAAAAACAAAACATTACTCGCAAATTACATCCAAAGATTAATTTGGTCTAATCGTTTGTTAGATTAAAGAAATTTGGTTAAAAAGCTATATTTTACTATCTTACTTGATAACATAAGTGTATGGGCTAAAATATGTGTTTAAAGGTTACTCATGAAGGGACAAAGGACAGTGACAATGCCGAAGCTAGCAGGACAATGACATGGTGATTGTATATATACACAAATGAACAGTTCCCTAGGCCCCTCTCCAGCTAAACTAGGACCTGATAGTGCCAGGTAGTGTTTGATAATGACTCAGCAGGAAGACCAATAATCTTCTCCAAACACACCACCCTTAGTTTACAGGGATGGTGAGGTTATAGACATTACAAGAAACTATCGAGGTTAATCGGGACTTCACCCACTGTTCTGCAGATGGTGTGGCAGGGACATTTACAATAGTCCATCACAATTCATCTGGTGTATATTTGCAGAAAGTCTATGTATTATTTAGCTATTAACTATTGAATAGTTTATAAGTTTGTCAACACAATAACAGTTCTGCTGAACTGAGATTATTTCACAATCCATTTAAAAGT
>NC_090737.1:53279589-53282089 GCF_036898095.1 Palaemon carinicauda
CGTACACTACTTTATGACGCCGTCGTTTCAGGCGGCGTCATAATGAAAAACATTTCATTTGGAAGTCCTAAGAAAAATTAGGTAAAACATTGGTAATAACAAAATCTACATACTGTATAATCAATATAATCGATGCAAAATCTAACCTATACATATATGTGTACACTAAATGAGTTTGGTACTTCATTATGATCAGAGATAAACGTAAACAAAACATTGGTTGCCATTTTTTATCGTGCTTTTTAGCGTGTTTAGGAAACGCATGATATAAAATCACCTTCAATATTTGTGCCTGTTTTAGTTTAGGGTACTGTAGTACATGCATTAAGTGTTCTGTACATTAAAGGGTAGTTTGTTAACAGTTCTACGTACAAGGGAAGGTTTTAAAAGTCCGAATATACATGTTAAATAAATAGTTAAATATGGTGTCACTACTTCGCGGATTTTCACCTATCGCAGCCGGGTCTGGAACCTATCTACCGCGATAAACGAGGGTTCACTGTAATCCAGTTTATGTAAACTGGTACTGTGTCGTGTTTTGAGAATTTCTTATTATTTCTTTTAAACATATAATGGCTGAGCTAGCAGTCTCAGATTATGTGGAGATGTAAACTGAGGCAAAAATAATGCATATGATAAAAACGCCATTATAAAGTAAAATATAGAGTACAGTATACAAGATATTTTTACGCATGTAATCTTTTTCATAAAGTGCACTCCGACATTGCTAAGCTGCAAAAAGAAAAAAAGTCTTTGCCAGAATTGCGCAAAAACACGCTATTTCCATCCGGGGTAGTGTGTCCTAAAGATTTGAAGGTATAGAATTTTTATAATGATTTTACTTCATGTTTAAACACTAACCATACTGATGACCTTAACTGAGTTTTTTTTATATAAAAAATAATTGATTTCATTTCCATTTGTAGAAGAATTTTTCATCAAAACAAATTTCATGTTTGTATATATCCAAAACGTAATAAAATAACAGGATTTCAAAGTACTTTTTAATTCAAGCAGAGAAATTAGGAATACGTTTATAGCACAAGATGGAATAGCTGTGGAAATTAATAAACAGAGTACTTGATGCCGGTGATATTTGGGGGTAGGGAGCCACCTCCCCCAAACCTCAACTTGGCAAATACCCTTCACTTAGAACCTATCAACTAAGGACTCAAGAAGATTGGTACTTGGTCAAAGGAAGGATCTTTTCTCCGAAAAGGAATAAAAGTCTGGAATAATATACCTGCCGTATAGTGATCGATAAGTTAGGATATATACCACCTTCTTCCCCCTTGTCTAGGAAGGATAGGGGAAAACTCCTCTAGGATCTAGCCTTGCTACACAACGACTTGAACCGCCACTAGAAGACCTCGTAAAAGGGAGCCAAGGGACTTGTGGGTACTGCTTTCGATGAAAAAAAGTGAAGGTGGTCTGGTACTTACTCACCCCAGCCTTCAACACCTCAACGACTGCTAGATTCTTCTTGATGGCAATGGTTGCCCTTTCTCCATCCTGAACTTTGTTTGAAGCACATTACTTTATGAGTTCTGGACCTGGCTAGTACATCGATCCTTGCAGCAGTCGAGGCATATGAATTTCGGATTGTGTCACAAAGTCAGAAAGAGATTGTGTTTGCAGACAACTCGTTCTTGGTTCTGTCAGTGCTATGGAACAGTTCCTGACACTCAAGTATAAAGTGCCGGATATCCTTCACATATCAACGCAGAGCCCTTAATGGACACAAAATAATCTCCTTTTCAATCCACCCTACACTTCACACACAGAGTCAATGGGAAAGGGCTCAAGCCTAAGATCGTACCCATCAGGTTCCAAGTTTTGGCAATGCATCCAAGCATTAAACTAAAGGAGATCCTTCCGCACATCGGCATGTAAGACTGGTAGAGAGACAGTAAAACTTTCTTAAAGTCTGTGATGATGCTAAGGCAGCAGATAGTTCTAAGAATAAAAACCTTCACTGAGAGCATTCTCAGAAGCTCTTATGACTCAAAGTAATAGCCGTAAGAATGAGATATATATCTCCGAGCAAATCTGTCCAAAGCTGCCCACGCACATAGACATTCATATGGGAAGGGAAAGTAGAAAGACCACGCTCAAGATTAAGTGGTAACATTGACAGCAGCAACTAGGAGGAGCTTCTTTCAGTAAAAGAATTCAGGGAAATCGGGGATCTGTTCTATAGATGA
Source organism: Palaemon carinicauda (assembly GCF_036898095.1). Lineage (NCBI taxonomy): Eukaryota > Metazoa > Arthropoda > Malacostraca > Decapoda > Palaemonidae > Palaemon > Palaemon carinicauda. Next base: position 53,281,794 of record NC_090737.1, read on the forward strand.
TATGATTATTGAAGAATCCCTTATACAACATTAATTGAAGAGAATGGCCCACTTTCCTAGGAAAAGTGATGGCCTTTGGGAGTTCTTTTGGAATCTTTACATAGAAGTACGGTGTACCATTAGGGATAAGACAATCTAGGAGCCACTAGGGTCAACCTGAGTAACAGCAAAATTTTCACATGGTGGATTAGGTGATGGAATAGGATTCAATTGGAGGAGGGGTGTAACCATCTATTTGATCCTATTGGTGTTAATCATCCTATGCATCTGAACCTGCAGTAAAGAATCATGGAAGC
>NC_090737.1:53287089-53289589 GCF_036898095.1 Palaemon carinicauda
TGACCCTTCCTCCCTGTGGCCTAGCGACTTGTCCTACTACTGCCTTTCCTGGTCCAGGAGACTAGCTCACCTAGCCTAGGTTAGGCAGTGTAAGGGGATTCTGCTTCTTTATAGTTTAGGACAGGACACTAGTGCTGTACCTACTCTATGCTAACCTACTCTAGGCTGGAGAATGGACTCTTCCTACCTAGACAGGCTAGCCCTGAACAGAATCCCCACCCCTGGGAGTGCCGGTGGGACCTACGCTTCCCCCATACACTCCTCCTTAGGACTCTCTCCCCTCCTCCTCTATCCCTTTTGGTGTTGGTTAGCCATCACACCCCTGTCCTATACACACACACACACACACACACACATATATATATATATATATATATATATATATATATATATATATATATATATATATATATATATATATATATATATATATATATATATATATATATGTGTGTGTGTGTGTGTGTGTGTGTGTGTGTGTGTTTGATTGATTGGTTGAATTTAAAAGATCTTTCTTATATTATATACAAATAATAATATAAAAAAAATAAAAATAATAATAAAAATTACAGGAAAATTAATATTCAAGAGAGGTTCCTCTTAAAGAGGACTCGAAAGACTATTAAAATTTATTAGAAAATTATTTTTAAACTAGAATTTCTTTGCTGTTTTACACTTTTTTTTCTTACAGACCCTACTTCCATAGAATATTCTGGGAAGAGCTATAATATATAAATGTTGAATTCTGGAAACTATTGGTAAACCATCCTTACTGTCCTCCCTTCAGTTGTAGCCTTACATGGTGTATCGGCTCCTCCATGTTGACCAGTTTTTCCGTCTTTTTACTATAGTCTATGGGTTTCATCAATCACTTTATTTATAATTCTGTACATATTGTTTTTGTTATAATTCTTGTTTGTCTAGTTTTTAAGTATGATGTCTCTTTTTATTTCTGTTAATTTTTATGCTGTCTGGAGACATTGAGTGAAATCAGGGACCAGTACGTCCTAGATTTCATCAATGTCGTCTTCTGTATTGCAATATTTGTAGTCTTCATGCAAATATCCAAGACCTTACAGTTCCGTCCAGACAGTATGATATTCTTTTGTGCTCAGAAACTTTGGTTTCTAAAGAGGCACTCCTCTGAGCTCCTTATAAGTGGTTTTAAGAAGCCAATAATGTTGCAACGTGATACCATCTCTAGGGCCAGGGGAATGGCGGTGTATATTAGGACCGAGTACCCTGCTTCTCATAAGTCCTGCTATCAATGTGGATGTCATGAGATACAGGTAATAAAAGTTTGTGGCAGCCATAACCACTTTTATTTGTGTTCCATTTACCGGAATCCGACATGGATGATTCTATCTTCGATTGTCTTCTTACCATTATGGGTAAGATACAAGAAGATGATAGAAAGTCTTCTTTTGTCTTTGTTGGTGATTTTAATTCTCACCATAGGGAGTGATTAAGTTCTATCTCTCCTACCGATCGCCATGGCTTAAGAGTTTTAGACTTAGCCTCAGAATCATGCTGTGACCAAATCATAAACAAACCTACTCACAGGTCTGGTAATTGCTTGGACCTCGTATACACTGACTCCCCTGGCATTATAACTAGTAAGGTTGGTTCTCCAGTCGAGACATCTGATCATGCCTTGATTTCATTATTAGTGAAGACAAAGCAGCCTGTCCCTGATATATCCTACTCTTGTAAAATTCATATGAAATCCCAAGCAGACTTGAATGGGATTTTGCATGATCTTTTGTGCTTGAATTGGTCACAATTATAGAGCAGTATAGATCCTGTTGCCCCTTTGAATGAGAATATAGTCATCATATTTGATAGGCGTATCCCTTCTCGTGTGCTAAGGTACCGAGTGAAAGACAAACCGTGGTCAATGATGATTGTAGACGTGCTTGTTTGGAGAAGTAGGAGGCCTATCATCTTTGGAATGGTAACAGATCAGATTTGACCTGGAACAACTATACTCTACTTCGAGCTTTTGCTCAGAGAGTTTATGCCTCAACTGAAAAGGAGTACAATTTAACCATAAAAGGAACCCTTCCTGCTACAACTCAAGAACATAAATGGTGGTCTACCCTTAAATCTGCACTCTTTGGTGTAAATGTAACAGTTCTTCCTTTACTTAAACCAGATGGCCCAGTCACTCACTGTCCAAAGGAAAAGGCAACCCTGTTGGCTGATGTTTTCTACAGTAAACAGAATAATGAAAAATTGAACTTCCTCATTCCTGTTTTCCGGAGGCTACACTAACTAGTATAGCTTTCCGATCTCGTGATATTAAAGCTCTGTTGATGTACCTGTATGCTTATGGAGGTGAAGACCCAAATGGCATTTTTCCTTTGTTTTTTATAAAGACAGCAGATTTCTTAGCTCCAAAGTTATCTAATATTTTTTTAAAGTTAGCAAGAAGAGGAGCTTTTGGCACTTGTTGTAGAATTGGTAATGTTACTCCTCTATGTAAATGTGTTTGTGGTAG
>NC_090737.1:53294260-53311760 GCF_036898095.1 Palaemon carinicauda
ATATATATTATATATATAGTTATAATATATATATATATGATATAGATATATACATATATATATATATATATATATATATATATATATATATAATATATATTACTATATATATATATTATATATATATATATATATATATATATATATATATATATATATATATATATATATATATATATATATATATATACATACATATATATATATATACTATATATATATTAAATATATATATATATAATATTATATATATATATATATATATATATATATATATATATATATATATAATATATACTATATATATATACTATACTATAATATATACATATATATATACATAATATATATATATATATATATATATATTATATATATAATATATATATATATATATATATATACTATATATATATATATTATATATATATATATATATTATATATATATATATATATATATATATATAATATATATATTATATATAATTATATTATATATATATATATATTATATATACAGTATATATTATATATATATATATATATATATATATATAATATAGATATATATATATTTATATATATCAGTATATATATATATATATATATATTATATATATATATATATATATATATATATATATATAGTATATATATATATATATATATATATATATTATATATATATATATATATATTTATTTATATAACGGATTTTGAGCGAAGCGAAAAATCTATTTTTGGGTGAGATAGCCATGTCGTCCTGATGGAAGTTCCTATAGGGTAGCTTCCTAGGGTATATTACAACTACGGCGATATTCCCAGAGAATTTACCTTAAGGTACCAGAATTCTAACTCCTGGAGCGAGTATCCCTCGTGAAAGGGATATCGCGACATATCAGAGGACGTATTCTAGACACGTCACATGGCAATCTACTACCTGAATAGAGATTCGTCTCGTAGGAGGGAGATTGACGAGATACGAATTCGGGAAAGAAAAAGGGGGGGAGCCGCTCCCAAGGCTTTCCCAATCCCCCGATTCGTATGCGTGCCTGGCGCCAATCCTGGCGCCATCTGTATTCCTTGTAGCGTACACGAGGTGCTACAGATACTGTATGTAGGGAGGGGTCCTACAGCCCTTTCTTAGAAAGGCAAAGGGCGGGGTCCATCAGGACGACATGGCTATCTCACCCAAAAATAGATTTTTCGCTTCGCTCAAAATCCGTTTTTTGGGCTCAAGCCATGTCGTCCTGATGGAAGTGTACCAGAGCATTACTGTATCTGTGGATTCTCAGAACGTGCCGTACTCCCCGGAGATATTTATTCCCGGTCGACTAGACCTAGAGACCTAAGATGTTACCGTTTATACATCTTTTCAGCTAACTATAAACTATGTTAGAGCTTCCTGCCCCCTACAGGGAAGAGTCCTACTAGACTCTGGAAAGTCTCGAAGAGTACATATATCTATGTATGAATATCAGGCAAGCTAATATAGTGGTCTCGCCCTATATTAAGTAAAGCATAGTTTGTAAAGGACCACTGCGTCAATATGAAATATCGACCAGTTTTCCGCACAATACTTGTATTGGCCAAAGGTTTTATATCCACATAGGAGGAAACCCAATGCAACATAGCTTGCATAAAGGAACAATTCTATTAGAATTATCCCAGATAAGGTACATAGAATGAATGCTCAATTATACCAATAAATTGACACAGGTGAAGGAGACGCAAGGTTCTCAAGAACAAGCTTATTGACAGACAATAAACAGACAGGTTAACCACAATTATACATATATATATATAAGAAGAGGATAACCCAAAACTTTAAGCATAAGTATGATAGTAAACAGGGCTTGTTTGTCTGAAAGAAAAACATTAGATGCCACTTTTAAGATACCGAGGTATCAAAGTCATAAAAGCCTGTATTACAAATCAATGACATTAGCGTTAGAAACGCTCGGCACACATGTCTGCACTTATGCTAGGTTCACCTTCGGAAATGGAACAGTCTGGATGGGCAACACAGTGCCCTCACTTAGTTTGTAGTACAGTATGTAACTACACACTCACCCTGGAATTAATCGTCCCAATTAAGACCACTGTTCCTCGCAGAGTTAAACAGTAGGGTTAACACCGCGACCCACTGCTACCACAGATCTCTTTTAGTTCCTCTACTTGCTTCGCATAGTGGCGAAAGAACACTCTGGAAGACTTCCAGCCAGTGTATGAACGGAGATGTTCAAAATCCATGCAATTAAAGAAATTTAAGAATGAGGCAACTTTCCTCGGATCGTGACCTGCGGGTGTATTGTCAGGATCCGCTCTGCGAATAAAATATGTGATTTTTGCTCTGAGTTGATTCAGAGATAAATTTGAGCCTGATGTTTCTCCCCTGAATAGTTGACCACCCTTGAAGTCTGAAGTTCTATGAAGATAGACCTTTAGGCATTCTACTGGACATAGAGATGCATCTTCTTTCAGAGGGCAGATTCTCCAGGGACCCCACCTGTTGGTGGGTAACTCATTCTTGGCGAGAAACGTAGGATCCGGAAACAGGTTCAGTTCTTCCCCATCCAGGAACTGAACACGACCTGCCTCTCTCGAGAGGCTACAATTTCACTAACCCTGGCCCCGGACGCGAGTGCAAATTAGGAAAATAACTTTTTGTGTCAAATCCTTTAACGCACATTCTTCATTGCTCAACAGAGAAGCGAAATGAAGAACTTGTCTAAAGACCATGAAATGGGCTTTGGAGGTGCTGAAGGTCTGAGCCTAGCACAGGCTTTCGGGACTTTATTAAAGATCTCGTTACCTAGGTCGACCTGGAAGGCATATAGAATGGGTCTTGTCAAAGCAGACTTACACGCTGAAATCGTGTTCGCTGCCAACCCTTGACCATGGAGGTGGGGAAAAAAGATAAGCAGAAGTCTGTCAAGATCTCCTGCGGAATCTTCGCCTTGACAAAAGGCCACCCATTTTCTCCAAGATGACTCATATTGTCTTCTAGTAGATTTGCATTTATATTCCTCAAGGAAGTCTATACTGGCTTTCGAAATCCCGAAACGCTTTCTCACCGCTAGGGAGAGAAAATCATGACCTGCAGGGTCCGGGTTTTCTGTAATGAAGCGCAGACAGTTGACTTCTGGACTCGCTGGGTCAGAACTGGATCTGGTAGTGGTACAAACTTCAGCTACAGTTCCAATGCCAGGAGGAACCACACGCTGTTCGGCCACTTGTGGGCCACTATTGCCGCTACCCTTTGAAGGATCTCAGTTTGTTGAGGACCCTCAACAGAAGGTTGTGAGGAGGGAACAGATAAATCTTGGACCATCTGTTCCAGTCGAGGGACATCGCGTCCACTGCTTCCGCTAAGGGGTCCTCGTACGGGGCACGTACAGGGGCAACTTCTTGTTGTCTTTCGTCGCAAAGAGGTCTATCTGCAGTTCTGGGACTGATTCAGAATGAAGGAGAATGATCCTGCGTCTAAGGACCATTCCGACTCTATCGGTGTGAACATGGATAGAGCGTCCGCTGTCACATTGCGGACTCCTTGAAGGTGAACTGCCGACAGGTACCACTTCTTCTTTTCCGCCAATCGGAAGACGGCCAACATCACCTGGTTGAGAGGTGGTGACCTCGATCCTTGTCGATTCAAGTATCTTACAACTACCTCGCTGTCTATTACCACTTTCTGTGGAACGAATGACGCGGGGAGACTTTCTTTAAGGTAAGGAGCACTGCCCTAGCTTCTAGAAAGTTTTATGAGAAAGGTCTTGAATAGCCTGGACCAAGTCCCCTGGACTTTTTTCCGATGAGAGTGACCTCCCCATCCCTCCTTTGAGGCGTCTGAGTGAATCGTCACCGACGGGGGAGGTGGCTGAAGAAGAACCTGACTTCTTTAGATGTCTGGCTTGGGACCAAGGCCTGAGAAGAGTACTTAGCCGAAGCGGCTGGTCTTCTCAGATCTCTTCACGCGTTTGATGCATAACTTCTCCAAACTCCGATTGCATCCTTTAGCTGTGCTCTTAGCACTGGGTCTGTCACCGAAGCAAACTGGAGAGAGCGCAGTACTCTCTCCTGCTCGTGTCTTGATATCCTTTCGGAATCTTGAAGTCTCTTGACAGAACCCGCTATCTCCTTCCTTTTCTTCGCTGGGGTGGAGAAACGGTGTGACAAAAGGTCCCAGTGGATCTTAGCCACTGGAACTTTTGAGATGGAGAAAGTCGAGACTTTTTCTGTTGATCTTGAAGCCTAGGTACTCTAGGAACTGGATCACTGACTGGAAGCTTGCAAGCATTCTGTCTCGGATGCTGCCCACACCAACCAGTCGTCCAGGTAGGCTACTACCTGAATTCCCTTTAGGCGAAATTGTTTGAGAGCTACGCTCGCAAGCTTCGTAAAAATCCTTGGGGCTATGTTTAGCCCGAATGGCATGGCTCCGAAGGCGTGTAGTCTTCGCTGTAGCCTGAACCCTAGGTAGGGGGAGAGTCGATGGCTAATTGGAATGTGCCAGTAGGCATCTGACAAGTCTATAGAGACGGAATATGCCCTCTTGGGCAGTAAGGTCCTTATGTGTTGCAGTGTTAGCATTTTGAATTTGCAATTCACTATGAACTTGTTAAGTGGCGACAAGTCCAGAATGACTCTGAGCTTTTCCGAGTTTTTCTTGGGAACACAAAACAGCCTCCTTTAGAAATTGATGGGCTTCACCCTTTTTCTCCAACCGTTCTTGAACGTACTCCTCCATAACGGGGGTGGAGTGTTGGAAAAAACTGAAGGTACGGGGGTGGAGTGCTGTACCAGCTCCCGCCCAATCCATTCTTGAGTAGGCTGTGGGCCCAGGGATCGAAGGTCCACCGATCCCGAAATTTCAGAAGTCTCCCTCCTACCGGTATCACCTCACTTGGACTGCCGTCCTGAGGTCTTGCCTTCCTGACCACGACCACCCCTGAATCCCCTTCCCCTTGAGGGGCGTCTAGACGAGCCTCTGGCTGCTCCTCTAGGCTTTGCTCGGAAGGAAGTAGACTGCCCTTCGAACGCTGGGGTGAATGCCGTGGACTGTGTCGACACGGCCTGGGGTACCCACTGAAAGGTGGTCGGGGTTTGTGCCACGATCTGGGGCACTGGGGGCAATGGCAATTGCAGTTGCTGTTGCTGTCTAAGAGGCTTGGCTGGCCGAGACGGTAGCCTAGTCCTCATAGTCTTCCTCTTTGGTTGAGGACCCTCATCCGGGGAAGACTTTCTTTTGATAGCCAGGTCCCACTTCTGGAGAAGGTTTCTATTCTCCAAGGTGGCTTTATCAAAAACTTCTTTGACCAAGTCGGTAGGGAAAAAGGTCTTTTCCCCAAATGTTGGAGGAGATTAGTTTCTTTAGCTCGTGCCTCACTGTAGCCGAGGTAAACACGAACTCCCTACAAGCTCTCCTTGCCTTGACGAAGCCATAAAGGTCCTTCGTCACTGTGGCCAGATGAGGCTTGGCCACTACCATGAACATTTCATGGACCTTGGGGTCACTTGCCATCGTCTCGAGAGTAGTCTGAAGAGACATTGAGGCAGTCAGTCTTTCTTTTGTATCGAGCTCACTTCGCAAAAGAAAGTCAGACAGCTTAGGGGGGTCCTTGCCGAACTGACGTCCGGCAATATCAGCCTCCAACTTTCCACTTAGAACGTAAGATGGACGTCCTTCCAATCTTTGTGGTCCATAGGCAGGGCCAGCGACAAGGGTTTACACTCCTCTAGGGAGGGGCAAGACTTGCCGGCCTCGATTGCTTTTAGTACAGCCAGAAACCCTTTCTGTAAAAAGGGGGAAGGCTCTAGTAGGCGAGGACACAAAGGAAGGGAGCTTCCTATTCAATGCAGCTACCTTTGAGTTAGAGAAGCCCCTCTCTTTCATCGAAGATGAAAGTAGAGCTTGAGCCTTAGCATGGTCATCACTATGACCTCCTTCGGCTCTGCCTCCTCCTTTGAAGCTGGTTCCTTCCTCAGCCGGACATAACAGTCCGGATATGGTGCCTTGCTGGGCCAGAATTCCACCCTCCAGGGGAACTGAGCCCAGCATATCCGAGATGACGATCTTTCCAGTCGTCATCGACATGTGCTCAGCATACCTCCATGGGTTAGCATCCGAGCACAAAGGAAGGTCTTTCACATTGAGCTTTTCTGGGGCCCATGTGATTCTGCAAGGCACTGCATTCGCAGTTCCATTGCAGCCGCCTTCTCCTGATTCTCCTTCTGCATTTGTTGGATCATTCCAACAATAGAAGAGAGGGCCTGTCCCAGCTCTACTGGGAGACCGGCCGATGTAGAGGGACTTGAACTTCATCCTGGGCTTCTGCAAGGAGGTCTTCCTCCTGACACCCGTCCACATCAGATATCCTGTCATTTAGCTGGATGTCTTGCATCGCGACCGCGACTTCAGCATCCACCTGGATCTGAACTTAGGGGATCTCCTCTTGAGGCTGGGGAATCACTGCCTCAGCTGATGCCTTAGGGAAAAGATACGCCCTCATCTTCTCACTTGGAAGATAAGGGCCAGAAGTGTACTTTTGGAAGCCCCTTACCCAGGTACGAAGCTTCTTCCTAGCTATTTAAATGTCTCATTAATCAGGTTAGTGCACACAGTACATACCTGAGGGTCCCCAATACCGGAGATCATCCTTGGAGACAGCGTATGCTGCGTGTCTCCTACAAAACTCATGTCCGCAGAGGTTCTTGCTGCTGACATTGCAGAAAGCACTTCCCCACTTCGGAGTGTCCTTCTGTAAAGAGAAGAAATTTCCATGAGTATCAAGTGAACTATGTATCACTGGATATGCATAGTATAGCATAACAATTCATAAATGAAAGACACACACTTGTGTTTCCCTCACAACCCATTGTTGCAGCCTTCCAGATAATAAAATCAAAAAATGGTTTATCTCTACTAGAGTAACCAATGCAAGGTTTCCATAGGAAACAGGTGGAGCTCACACCTAGGCAATGATTTTAAAAATCCTGGATAATAGACGGGGAAGAACTCTGCTTCCTGTCTGAGGGCAACAGCAAAGGGCTGTGTAAGAAAACACAATAGTGTTAGAAGATACAGTGCTGTACCTAAACTTTTACTATAGTTTTCTTCTTACTGTATATGCTATACAGAAGAATACTAGTACAGTATAGGAGGATGTGTGCCGGCCTGCCTTTGCCGGCCGGCACACACCACAATTAGCTTTAAAGTATACTACTTAACAGCTATAGGGCGGCAGCCCTCTGGTTCAAATGCCTGTGCCGGCGGCAGCAGCTGCCGGCCAGCAACAGCCAGTGTTGGCCGGCAATGATTGCCGGCCAGCAACTACACAAGGTAGTACCCAGCTGCCGGCCACACTCTTGGTGACCGGCAGACAAGGACTGACATAAGCCGGCCGGCAAAGGTACAAGACCGATGCCAGCCGGCAGCAAAAGAACCAGAAGACTACCCCTGCCCGGCTGCCGGCCTCATAGGCCGGCTGCCGGGACAGGTACAGCACTAGAAGAAAATAGAATGGATGCCGGGATAAGAGTGTACACAACCCCCCCAGCCCGGCAACCGAAAGAGTGCATATAAGGAAGGGGAGAAACTTAATTCAGGCTTCCTTGACCAATGCCGTCCGGCTCTGCCGGCAGGCATGGATGAGGGACCAAGAGAGGTCCGGGCAGCACTCGAAAACATAAGACCCTTGCCGTCCAGCGTCTCTGCCGGCCGGCAATGGGCTTAGTCAATCCAAATCCCAACCTATACTAGGTCCAGAAGTAGAATGACATATGGTACAGTAATACCCCTGCCGGCCAGCTCTGCCGGCCGGCAAGGTACAGTACAGTAATGGCTAGGCCATTACGGAGATAGAGGGGGAAGGGACAAGAGGGTCCTGCCAACCTTGCTTTAGTGACAGATCACCCGTAGCCAAGAACTCTGTCTTAGCCTAAGGGAGATCTAAGGGAAAGGGCCAGCGCAGTAGTATAATACCTGCCAGCTTCCAGAGCACCAAAGCAAGGAAGGCGTTGCAACTCCCAAGGGAAGATTTATCCTCCCCGAGAACAGCAACAGGACTTAGTCTGGTCGATCACACAAGAAGGAATCATAACTACAGAAACCTTCGACAGTGACCTAAGGGAGCTCAGCTCCCTTTGTAAGTGTTAGGTCAGCGAGGGAGACTCTGCCCCAAGCCAAACAACACAGACTCAGACTAAAAACTCTGTTGTTCTGACCCTCTTTGAACCAGACTCTGCTGGAACAGGAAGGTACAGTAACACCCTAGTATAGTTTTATCGAAAATAAATTCGGAAAAAACCACTTAGGGATAAGCCCAAGGCTTAAACAGAGGGAAAGGGATTGCATACCTTCTCCGAAGAAAAGAAAGCAACCGGGGAGTATGATAAAGTATACTAAGGCTCCATAAGCAATTAGCCTAGGCACCAAGAGAATCGATTACCTAATTCACCGAAACTCTCACGTATACAATCTTGGAAATATTCCACACAGTCTAACATGTATAAAATATAGCCTAAAGCTTCAATAAAATTTTAATTACATTCGGAAAAACCATAATCATGCATTAAGTACTAGGACCAAACGACTAGGCTACATGGCCTAGCGTAGGCCAGAATGGCGAATACTTCGCCAAATAATACTAAGCACGAAAGGAAATCCTATGTAAAGCTAAATAGCTAAATTTTATTGAGCAAAACAACCAGGAATGTCACTCTGACTAACTAATTTATACCTAGCGAGTGACAGTGTCCAGGACACCTCTGGTAGGCTACGGCTCTTGTATCAAAGATTAATCCTATTAATCACTCAAAATTTTACCAAGAGCCTACATTTATACATAACAGACACTATACTCAACTTATCCGAGGTCAACGAAGACGAAGAAGCCATGAAAAGCTGAATAAATCCAAGATTTGCGAGAAAAACAGGAAAAAACACCGAGTTGTTAAGCTACGCAAAAAGGAATACAGATGGCGCCAGGATTGGCGCCAGGCACGCATACGAATCGGGGGATTGGGAAGCCTTGGGAGCGGCTCCCCCCTTTTTCTTTCCCGAATTCGTATCTCGTCAATCTCCCTCCTACGAGACGAATCTCTATTCAGGTAGTAGATTGCCATGTGACGTGTCTAGAATACGTCCTCTGATATGTCGCGATATCCCTTTCACGAGGGATACTCGCTCCAGGAGTTAGAATTCTGGTACCTTAAGGTAAATTCTCTGGGAATATCGCCGTAGTTGTAATATACCCTAGGAAGCTACCCTATAGGAACTTCCATCAGGACGACATGGCTTGAGCCCAAAAATACAGTATATATATATATATATATATATATATATATATATATATATATATATATATATATATATATATATATATATTTATATATATATATATATATATTTATTTATATATAAAGTATATATATATATATATATATATATATATATATATATATATATATATTCATATATACAGTATATATATATATATATATATATATATATATATATATATATATATATATATATATATATATATATATATATATATTTGTGTATATATATATATATATATATATATATATATATATATATATATATATATATATATATATATATATATATATATATATATACACACATATATATATATATATATATATATATATATATATATATATATATATATATATATATATATATATATATATATATATATATATATATACACACATATATATATATATATATATATATATATATATATATATATATATATACATATATATATATATATATATATATATATATATATATATATATATATATATATATATTATATTATATATATATATATATATATATATATATATATATATATATATATATATATATATATATATATATGTATATATATATATATATATATATATATATATATATATATATATATATATATATATATATATATATATATATATATACATGTATATATGCATAAGAACCACAGGGAAAATGAAAATACGAAATAAGTCCTGATTAGTTTCGTGATACTTCTTCAGAGGACTGATTTATTGAGAGGTTTCTTTACATTTTATAGGGAAAGCAAATGTACGAACATAAATATAGAGCTTTAGAGAACAATGACACTCCCTTACCAGCTACCTGGGCTTGGTAAGGGAGTGTCATTGTTCTCTAAATCTCTATATGTATGTTCGTACGTTTGCTTTCCCTATAAAATGTAAAGAAACCTCTCTCAATAAATCAGTCCTCTGAAGAAGTATCACGAAACTAGTCAGGACTTAAACGTATATTTCGTATTTTCATTTTCCCTGTGGTTCTTCTGCATCTGAGCATAATGTTTTCCTGTGATTTTTACACACATGTATATATATATATATATATATATATATATATATATATATATATATATATATATATATATATATATATATATATATATATATATATACCGCTAGAGAGCTATTGGCTTCTTTGACTAACCAGGCAGTAATACTTTGGATCCCTCATTCTGGTTACGGCTTATTTTTACTTTGCCTACACATACACCTTATAGTCTGGTGTATTCTTTACACAACCTCGTCTTTCTTCATACAAATAGAAACACTGAAATTGACAAATATTTCTCTTTCCATCAAGGGCTAATTACTGCAATGTAATTGTCAGTGGCTACTTTCCTCTATTCAAGGGTAGAAGATAGTCTTTAGCTCTGGTAAGCAGCTTTTCAAGGAAAAGGCCTTTCCAAAATCAATCCATTGTTTTCTAGTGTTTGGTAGTGCCATAGCCTCTGTACCCTTGTCTTCCACTATCTTGGGTTAGAGTTCTCTTGCTGAGGGTACACTCGGGTACACCATTCTATCTTTTTTTCTTTTCTCTTGTTTTTTTTTAGGTGTGTTTGTCCTGCTTAATAAAAAGCCCATGGATGCCTGGTGGTTTATTAAGGGGATGTCTTTTCCTTATCTGATTCTTTTACTTTTCAAAGCCATCTTCACTGTTCTCCCTTCAGTTGAAGTGGCTATCCTGGAGGGTAGTTAGCCTGGCATGGTGTATCGGCTCTTCCACGTTGACGAGTTTTTCCGATTTATTTTTTTCTATAGCCTATGGGTTTGATCAATCACTTTATTTATATTTCAGTACATATTGTTCTTGTTATCCATCTTTTTTATTTGGTTTTTAGGTAAGATATATCTATTCTACTCTCATTAATTCTCATGCTTTCTGGAGACATTGAGTAAAATCCGGGACCAGTACGTCCTAGATTGTGTCAATGTCGTCTACTTTATGGCAATAGCATTACTTTTCATACTATATATACATGACATGTGGTTGGATCCAGAAAACAAGCTTGTTGCATATGAGTGTGATGCTACTCTCTTTGCATCAATTCCATCTCCTGAATGTAGATCTGGAGTTGCTGAATCTCTTAATAGAGATCTACCTAAAATGAGTGCAAATTATGGGGTATGAAGTTGAATCCTAACAAAACTCAAAGTATGATTGTAAGCAGGTCAAGAACTGTGGTTTCTCAACATCATAATCTCAGCATTGATAATGTTTCTTTATAATTGCATAACTCTTTTAAAATATTTATTGTGATTCTAGACGGCAGATTTACATTTGAGAATAACATTATGGTAATGCTTTCTTCAATTGCACAGAGAATGGCCATATTGAGAAAGTCCTTCAAGATTTTCGGTGATCAATCTATTCTTAAGAAATGTTTTAATTCTCTCATTTTACATTATTTCGAGTATTGTTCTCATGTCTAGTCTACAACTACTGATTCTCATCTTAATTTGTTGGATAGGAACTTACGGTCTAATAAATTTCTTATTCTTGATCTAGATATTAATCTATGGCACCGTCGTTCAATTAGTTCATTGTGCATGTTACATAAGATTTTTCATAATTCTGACCATCCTTTACATCCAGATCTTTCCGGACAGTTCCATCCTGTTCGTAATACTAGGTATGCTGTTAATTCTAATAGTCAGGCCTTCTCCATCATGAGGCTCAATACTACACACTACTCTACCATAGAAGTTTTATTCCGGCTTTGACCAAGTTGTGGAATGATCCTCCTAATCGGGTAGTTGAATCAATAGAACTTCAAAAGTTTAAACTCGCAGCAAATATTTTCATGTTGAACAGGATTACATAAGTTCTTTTTTAATTTATATATTAAATATCTCTTTTAAAGTTTTTAATGTTCTTAAAATATTTTATTTTAATTTTCATTACTTCTTATATAGGTTATTTATTTCCTTATTTCCTTTCCTCTGTGTGGTAATTTTCCCTGTTTGAAACCTGAGGCTTATAACATCTTGCTTTTCCAACTAGGGTTGTAGCTTAGATAATAATTAATATATATATATATATATATATATATATATATATATATATATATATATATATATATATATATATATATATATATATATATATATATATATATATATATTCATATATAAGCTGTAGATATAGGATTTACGAGCTGTATGTGTATGTGGGTACTGTGCCTATGCGACTGTTGTGTATAGAGCCATGAAATTTTGACTTATGTTTTAAATCTTAAATCTGTGCATTATGTGTGTACTGTGCTTCCGTAAATGTTAGTGTTTGGTTTTGGCGCATTTTTAAATGCGATGAAAGACTGTTTAAAGGAAAGGGAAGATTACGCAAATAAAGCCCTCACTTATACAGCACAGTATTAAGTCGTCTGATCACCTAAATTAATGGTAAGTCTTCCAAATCAATGATGACGGAAAGTGGTAAATCTGTTTAAGCTCCGACAATGCACTCAGATTAGCCGGTGAAGGTAACTTTACAAAACTAACCATTATGCCTCTAAGTTCATTGGAAAAGGTAAAACTGTATTTTACCAGTCAACAGAAGCTGAAAGTTCGCTAAGAACTTATCTCAGCATTAATTGTAACAGAATATGAGTGATGCACCATAATGGCTTATTTCTGAGGTATTGTTTTCGAAAAAATAAGAACTTTGTAAGATGACGAGATATTCATGAAAAAATTTAACTAATAAAAGTTATTATCATTACTTAATAATACCAACGCCTATGTTAGTTAACTAAGCTGCGTTAAAACCAATTGATGCTATCATCCAATTGCTCTTCGACCTTTCAACAAACTTTAAAACCATGTGAACTAAGGAGAATAGCGATTTAAAGCAAATTACTATTATAAAAAAAAGACACATGGGTTTCGAAATCCTCTATGTAAAACCAACAGACAGGATGGCTGAAATCAGGGAACGAGGCTAAATAAATATTGAAATTGATCAAGTTATTATTTTTTACGATAAACCTTTAAAAGATAGTTGGACTTATGTTTCAAATCTAGTCTGATGCAATTAGGAAATTCTCTCTCTCTCTCTCTCTCTCTCTCTCTCTCTCTCTCTCTCTCTCTCTCTCTCTCTCTCTCTTAATAAATGAGTGCATGTCTAATTAGCATGGTGATATGAGAGAGAAATTGACGTCATCTCTATTTCTATAGTATTAATAACAAAAGAAGGATCGTCTCTAGGTTATAAGTTATTTTATTCGTCTCTCTCTCTCTCTCTCTCTCTCTCTCTCTCTCTCTCTCTCTCTCTCTCTCTCTCTCTCTCTCTCTCTCTCTCTTTGTTTTTAGACATGAAATGTTTTCATAATTACGTTTTATGACGACATTCATTTGTCGAGAAACTCGCTATCTCTGCCTTTAAATATATTATAATTATTATTATTACTATCCAAGCTACAACCCCAATTGGAAAAGCAAGATGCTATAAGCCCAGTGGCTCCAATAGGGAAAAATAGCACAGTGAGGAAAGGAAATAAGGAAATAAATAACTGAGGAGAACAAATCAACAATAAATCATTCTAAAAAAAAGTAATGTCAAAAGAGATATATCATATACTAACTATTAACAACGTCAAAAACAAATATGTCATATATAAACTATAAAGAGACTCATGTCCGCCTGGTCAACAAAAAAGCATTTGCTCCAACTTTGAACTTTTGAAGTTCTACTGATTCAACAACCCTAGTAGGAAGATCATTCCACAACTTGGTAACAGCTGGAATAAAATTTCTAGAGTACTGCGTAGTATTGAGTCTCATGATGGAGAAGGCCTGGCTATTAGAATTAACTGCCTGCCTAGTATTACGAACAGGATAGAATTGTCCAGGGAGATCTGAATGTAAAGGATGGTCAGAGTTATGAAAAATCTTATGCAACATGCATAATGAACTAATTGAACGACGGTGCCAGAGATTAATATCGAGATCAGGAATAAGAAATTTAATAGACCGTAAGTTTCTGTCCAACAAATTAAGATGAGAATCAGCAGCTAAAGACCAGAACAATACTCAAAACAAGGTAGAATAAAAGAATTAAAACACTTCTTCAGAATAGATTGATCACCGAATATCTTAAAAGACTTTCTCAATAAGCCAATTTTTTGTGCAATTGAAGAAGACACAGACCTTATATGTTTCTCAAAAGTAAATTTGCTGTCGAAAATCACACCTAAAATTTTGAAAGAGTCATACAAATTTAAAGAAACATTATCAATACTGAGATCCGGATGTTGAGGAGCCACCGTCCTTGACCTACTTACAATCATACTTTGAGTTTTGTTAGGATTCAACTTCATACCCCATAATTTGCACCATGCACTAATTTTAGCTAAATCTCTATTAAGGGATTCACCAACCCCAGATCTACATTCAGGGGATGGAATTGTTGCAAAGAGAGTAGCATCATCTGCATATGCAACAAGCTTATTTTCTAGGCCAAACCACATGTCATGTGTATATAGTATGAAAAGTAATGGGCCAAGAACACTACCCTGTGGAACACCGGATGTCACATTCCTATACTCACTATGGTGCCCATCAACAACTCTTTGAGATCTACTACTTAAAAAATCAATAATAATGCTAAGAAACGATCCACCCACTCCCAACTGTTTCAGTTTGAAAACAAGGGCCTCATGATTAACACGGTCAAAGGCAGCACTAAAATCAAGGCCAACCATACGAACTTCCCGACCACAATCAAGGGATTTCTGTACTGCATTGGAGATTGTAAGAAGGGCATCACATGCTCCAAGGCCTTTACGAAAACCAAATTGCAAACTAGGGAATAGATGATTACCTTCAGCAAACCTATTAAGACGTTTTGCCAGAAGACGTTCAAAAACTTTAGATAATATGGGAGTTATGGAAATTGGGCGGTATCAGTGGGACTTGAGCTACCACAAACACATTTACAAAGAGGAGTAACATTACCAATTCTCCAACAAGTGCTAAAAGCTCCTCTTCTGGCTAACTTGCGAAAAATAACAGATAACTTTGGAGCTAAGAAATCTGCTGTCTTTATAAAAAACAAAGGAAAAATACCATTTGGGTCTACACCTCCATAAGCATCAAGGTCCATCAAAAGAGCTTTATTCTCACGAGATCGAAAAGCTAAACTAGTTAGTTTAGCCTCAGGAAAACAGGAATGAGGAAGTTCAAGTTTTTCATTACTCTGTTTACTGTCAAAAACATCAGACAAAAGGGTTGCTATTTCCTTTGGACAGTGAGTGACTGAACCATCTGGTTTAAGTAAAGGAGGAACTGTTGCATCTACACCAAAGAGTGCAAATTTAAGGGTAGACCACCATTTATGTTCCTGAGTTGTACCAGAGAGGGTTTCTTTTATGATTAAATTGTACTCCTTTTCAGTTGAGGCATAAACTCTCTGAGCAAAAGCTCAAAGCTGAGTATAGTTGTTCCATGTCAAATCTGATCTGTTACCATTCCAAAGACAATAGGCCTCCTGCTTCTCCAAACAAGCACGTCTACAATCATTATTGAACCAGTTTGTCCTTCATTTGGTACCTTAGCACACGAGAAGGGATACGCCTATCAATTATGTTGACTAGATTCTCATTCAAAGGGACAACAGGATCTACACTATTAAATAATTGTGACCAATTCAAGAACAAAAGATCATGCAAAATCCTATTCAAGTCAGCTTGGGATTTCATATAAATTTCACAGGAATAAGATATATCAGGGACAGGCTGCTCAGTCTTCACTAATAATGAAATCAAGGCATGATCAGAAGTCCCGACTGGAGAACCAACCTTACTAGTTATAACGCTAGGGGAGTCAGTGTATACGAGATCCAAGCAATTACCAGACCTGTGAGTAGCTTCATTTATGATTTGCTCACAGCCTGATTCAGAGGCAAAGTCTAAAGCTCTTAAGCCATGGCGATCGGTAGGAGAGATACAACTTAACCACTCCCTATGGTGAGCATTAAAATCACTAACAAAGACAAAAGAAGCCTTTCTATCATCTTCTTGTATCTTAGCCATAATGGTAAGAAGACAATCGAAGATAGAATCATCCATGTCTGGATTCCGGTAGATCGAACACAAATAAAAGTTGTTATGCCTTCCAGAAACTTTTATTACCTGAATCTCATGACATCCACATAGATAGCAGGACTTATGAGAAGCAGGGTACTCGGTCCTAATATACACCGCCATTCCCCTGGCCCTAGGAATGGCATCACGTTTCAGCATTATTGGCACCTTAAACCCAGTTACAAGGAGCTCAGGTGAGTGCCTCATATTAGAAACCAAAGTTTCTTAGCACAAAAGAATATCATACTGTCTGGACGGAAATGTAAGGTCTTGGATATTAGCATGAAGACCACGAATATTGCAATACAGAAGACGACATTGACGAAATCTAGGACGTACTGGTCCCGGATTTCGCTCAATGTCTCCAGACAGCATAAGAATTAATAGAAATAAAAAAGGAGACATCATACTTAAAAACTAGTTTAACAAGAATTATAACAAAAACAATATGTACAGAATAATAAAAAAAAATTGATTGATGATACCCATAGACTATAGTAAAAAGTCGGAAAAACTGGTCAACATGGAGGAGCCGATACACCATGCAAGGCTAAATACCCTCCAGGATAGCCACTTCAACTGAAGGGAGGACAGTAAGGATGGTTTGAGAAAAAAAATCAGAAAAAGGAAAAGACAACCTCTTGATAAACCACCAGGCATCCATGGCCCTTCTATTAAAGCTGCCCCACACACACCATTTAAAAAAACAAGAGGAAGAAAAAAAAAATAATAAGATAGAATAGTGTGCCCGAGTGTACCCTCAAGCAAGAGAACTCTAACCCAAGACAGTGGAAGACCATGGTACAGAGGCTATGGCACTACCCAAGACTAGAGAACAATGGGTTAATTTTGGAGTGTCCTTCTCCTAGAAGAGCTGCTTACCATAGCTAAAGAGTCTCTTCTACCCTTACCAAGAGGAAAGTACACTGAACAAATTGCAGTACAGTAAATAACCCCTTGGGTGAAGAAGTGTTAAGTATCTCATTGTTGTCAGATGTATGAGAAAGACGAGAATATGTAAAGAATAGGCCAGACCATTCTGTGTAAGTG
>NC_090737.1:53319260-53321760 GCF_036898095.1 Palaemon carinicauda
GACGTCAAAAGTGTCTGCACATTAAAAAACGGCATTTTGAAAAATGTTGAATTCAGATGAAATCATTCAGGGCTATTTATCTTCCCCTAAAATTATACATTTAACAATGTATACACTGAAATGAATAAATGTCATAAGCTGGTAATACTCTTTCATTAAATATTCAAGGGAGGAGAGTAAATAATGAATTGGCTCAATACTGATAGCACCCGGCTTTGCTTGACGGTAATCAATATTAGTACTGACACGGTTACTATTTCTTATTTATACTGACTGAAGGAAGCATGGCAGCGTTACCGAGTCATTTCATCCTATGCAACATACATTTATTAGCTTGGTTTTAGACTATATTAGGATCACAATCACGTCCATATATTATCAAAAATTTTCTTCGACTTTGCGTCGTAAATAAAGAACTTGGGGAGTAACTTTCACGACCTCATTCGCAGCTCCTCAGCTCCCAAATTACCATTAAAGTATAATGTTCATCGTAACGAATAGATGCGGACAAAAGTTAGTAAACGTATTATTTAGAAAAAAAGAGTACAACACGGAGAATGTGACTGAATAACTAAAATATTCAGCGTTCTTTTTTTTTTTTTTTTTTTTTTTTCTTTTTTTTAAGTTATTCTTGTTTTTCAAACTTTGTTTTGGGTTCGGTTATTGAGAGGTATTCGGTAAAAACTTCTACTAAGAAATGTTTAAACGAATGATAATCCCGATGCAATAAAGGAGAAAGAGAACCCTGGGACAACTTATATTCAATATCATAATCAATCCAAACCTGTTTTTTATGACGTTATTGTTTCGTTTTGAAGTTGACAAACATATTTAAAATAAGCTTATTTTTATTCACAAGATAGAATATCTTTTACAAATTATTTTTGTCTCTAAGAGTGTTATTTAGTGTAATCCATATCCTACTTTTTGCACACACAAAAAAAGGAAAGCCACCCACATGTACAAACACGTAAATGCATATTCACACACGATAAGGCAAAAAATAATAATGTATAACGAGAACATTTATATCCAGGTTTTTTCATTCACTGATGAATGTAAAATTGAATGATACTCCTTCGGGGGGTTCTGTATTCCAATTATTAAAAACTTCATTTCAGTTTTGAAGCATATATTGTTTATTCGAATGAAATTAAACATCGGTTATGCTTCTATTTATATATATATATATATATATATATATATATATATATATATATATATATAATATATATATATATATATATATATATATATATATCTATCTATCTATCTATCTATCTATCTATCTATCTATATATATATATATATATATATATATATATATATATATATATATATATATATATATATATATATATAGAGAGAGAGAAGAGAGAGAGAGAGAGAGAGAGAGAGAGAGAGAGAGAGAGAGAGAGAGAGAGAGAGAGACACACACACACATAAGGTGTAATTTGTTTTGAAAATTGCTATGCATAAGAGTCAATGCGAAAGGAAAACGTGTAATAACCAAAACAACTTAAAAAAGCATGAAACCAGAAATTTAGATAACCGACTGAATATATATTTTCTATCAATGGGCCTAGTTTTAGAGTCCAACATTTTTCTTGAAAAACCCCATGTTTAACAGTCAAACATTTTTCAAGAAAATCATCAGGTTTAAACCGTCAATAATTTTTTCTTGAAAACCAAAATTTTAACAGAAATTCTTTACTTGAAAACCTCAAGTCTAACAGTCAAGCCCTGTTACATGAAAACCCCCAGTTTAACCATCAAACGTTTTTTTTTTTTTTTTTTCCTGAAAACCAAAATTTTAATATTCAAACATTTTTCTTGAAAACTTTAAGTATAACAGTTAAATTTTATTCATTGAAAAACACCAGGTTTAACCATCTATCCCCTTTTCTTGAAAACCAAAATATTAACAGTGAAACATTTTTTTCATGAAAACCACAAGTTTAACAGTCAAACATTTTTCTCTGAACATCCCCAAGCAAAACTCAGAAATTTTTTAATCTGGAAAACTAAACTTTTATAAGACAAACTTTTTTTCTTGAAAACTCCGTTTAACAGACAAACGTATTTCTAGAAAATCAATATTTTACTGGTCAAACAGTTTTTCATAAAAACCCCAGGTTTAGCGGTCAGCCATTTTTTTTTCTTGAATACCAATTTTTTTTTTCTTTTTTGGGGGTATTCTTCAAAACCTTAGGTTTACCAGTCAAACTTTTTTTCTTTAAATCCTCAGATTTAACCGTCAAACTTTTTTTTTTTTTTGGAAAAACCAAAATTTTACCTATCAATCTTTCTTTCCTAAAAACACCAATTTTAAAAACTATATTTTTTTTCCTTGAGAACTCCAGGTTTAATGATGCTACTCTCTTTGTGTCAATTCCATCCCCTGAATATAGATCTAGGTTTGGTTGACCCCTTAATAGAGATCTAGCTAAAATTAGTGCATGGTGCAAATTATGAGGTATGAAGTTGAATACTAACAACA
>NC_090737.1:53329260-53334260 GCF_036898095.1 Palaemon carinicauda
GGCCGTCGTCCTGCAATTTCACTGCTTGCCGGTGAATTGCGGGGCTAGTCAGACTCCTTCTCAACAGCTGTTCTTCTGCCGGTGGCCATGACGGTTGCTGGCGGCTAACCTTTGCTGGCAGCCATGAGGGCTGTTTGTGGGAAGTCTTCTGTCAACAAGGTTCTTCAGTCCTCCCTTGGACTGCCGGCTACAAATGCGGTTTCCTTGGTATTACGGCCAGACCGACACAGACAGGTGCTGACTCAGCCGGCAGTATGCCGACTGTAGTAATGCTGCCGGTACTAGCCTGCAGGCCATATGCCAGCCAGACCTTGCTGACAATGGTGCTGGTGGCTGGATGGAACCCTGAATGTTACATTCGCCCCTTCCATTTGAACCTTCTTTCTTGTGAAAGGCAGTAATTTAGATGATTACACCCTTAATTAGTATATACATACACAGTAATAAGGGAGACTTCACACCATACTGTCTCTCCCTCTTTTAGCTAGCATGCTGGCTGAGCCGGCAGGGACTAGCTATGTCGGCTATATGCCGGCTGAATTACAGTATATGTTTATACAGGTAGTCAGTATATTTGCAGGATAGGATATACTGCACATAGAAAACTATTGTATATATTATACTAGCAGCTATTTTTCAGTATATCTTGGGTATCCTTACCCAGGTGTTTGCTGAGACCAATCCTATATTGAAAGAATAGAATTTCTTCAATATTCTGATTAGAAATAATTTTTCATATTACCCTACAACATTAGATAAGTTAAAGGGTTGGTGGTAATACACTTTTATCCTTAAATGGTTAGAACCCTTATCCTTGAGTTTCCCTGATCAGGAAACTCTATGATTCTAATATTGGAAGGGAAGGTCACAGCAAATGGGGTGGGTAGGATACACAAATGCATGTCTTTTATATTTCCTAGTCCAGTCGGTGTCATGCCGGCTGGACCGTGCTGTCAGATGCTATCATAATGGCAGCACACTGGCTGAACTACATTATATATAATCATACAGTAGTCGGTATTTTGCTATATAGTATATACTGCAAACACAAAACTATAGTATGATTATACAGTAGTTAATTTCTATCATACCTTGGGTACCCTTGTGCGGGCTTCTGCTGAGACCGCTCCTATATTGAAAGAATAGAATTCCTTCAATACTCTGATTATAAATCAGTCATCCTTACCCCACAGTGTTAAGAATAAAAAAGGGGCAGTGAATTGTACACTTTTCTACCCCTAGGGATTAGAACCCTTTCATTAGAGTTCCTTGATATAGGAATATCCTTATAGTTAATACTGAAGGGAGGTAAAAGCATTTGCTCGCAGGGGATACACAAGTATGTGTATCCCACAATCCCTTTCTAGCTTACCATCCTAAGCTATTTTAGTTAAAAGATGACTTTTAAATATTGGTTATCAGTGAGATAGTCAATTGTATACTCTTTCTGCTTTCCTTTTTTTACAGGAGGAACCCCAGATGACATATGTTGCAGTCTTCTGCAATATCAAGAGTAAGTACTTTTACAGTCATAATACATGCAGGTTTCATGCCCCCTGCAATATTATTTCCGAGTCCCTGCATTATTGGAACCCTCAAGTTTGCAATGTATGTCAGGCCTTAATGTCCAAGGCTTTTGTGAATCCCAAGTCGATGGAGTCTAGGGATGCAGCTTGTAAGAAACTACGCAATTGGGTGAGAGGATTCCAGAAAATCTCTCCGGGACCATACCTACCTAATGATAGGATGCGTAGCTTACTATTCCCGAAATCAAGTAGGGAAATAGTGGTGCCCCAGGCCCGATTCACACCTCCCTGCGGCCAGATAGCCATTGGGACGGAGGGCAGGAAGCCCCCATGGGAAGAGGTGGACAATGTCGTGTTGGAATTGCTCCCGTCTCTGCCGGCTCTAGAGCTGTTAACATCGACATCTTCACCCTCTATCCCTCTATTAGACAAAATGGACCAATTACAGGCCCATATAGAATGTCTAATAGAAAACTTTCGCGAACAAGACGAAAAGGAGGAAGTGAAATTCAAGATAGAGCTCTGTGAAACTCCAATTGTCGCTCCCCAAGGGTCATTTAAACGACCCAGAGACCAAGACCTTCCAACATGCTCCGATTTTAAACAGCAAACTCTACATCTTGGAGAAAATGGAGGCTGTTCCTTTAGACGAAATCCAGTTTTGGCCCAGCTTTGACGCTTTCCCTAATTGGCTCGTTTGACTGAAGCGTGAACCAACGTCAAGAAAAGAAATGGAACTGAAGGTCATAAATTTCGACCTTGATAAGGCACAGGCTATCTTGTCAAGTAGCCTAAGAAATGCGGGTTACTCGGTGTTGAAAGTATTCACAATAAGTAACAGACACCCTTCCTTTCTTGCTCCTGCTTCAATATCATTCCGCTTTACGTGGAAGGCATTTAAATCTGTTGCCAAGGCAGTGGAGGCAGGTAGACCATATCCTGCACTCGAGGAGTGCAAGCCTCTGTCACCAGCCTTTCTCATGTAGGAGAAAGATTGGAAAGAAGTCCACTTAACTTTTTCAGTAGGAAGACTTGACGCAGATGTCGCCTGACGACAGTTTAGCGAGAATCTCCCTAAATTTTCTGAGTTTCTTTTTTGCAAGGAACACGAAACATAGGAGACACTTGCAGCCTCCCTATCCTTACAGAACTGCGTAGAGTTATGATCAGCCCATCAAAGTACCCCAGACATGCTCATGGTCTTAGCCAAAATGCATATGGCCACCTTAGTAAAAGACCTTTATGCCTTTATGAAGGCTAGGAGAGCCTGTGAGGAGTTTGTGTTTGCTGCCGCAACAGTGAAACACGAAACCAAGAAGCTAATATATTCCTACTTCTGGGGTAAAGACCTCTTTCCAAATGAGGTAGTTAGATAGGTGATTAAGAAGGCCATCACAGAGAGTGGAGCATCTTTTCGAAGAGAAAGTCTTTCACGGATGTGGGTCCCGAACCTAAAAGGAAGACGGAAAAGTCTAGAAATTTTCCTCAGGTTGTTCAACAACATCCCACACTTACGGAGACCGCGTTGCCACAGGCAAGCGGTCGAATATGTAAACCGTCTGATCAGGCGAAGCAAAGAGACGCTTCTGGTAGGAGAGAGGTTCCTTCAGGATGGCTAGACCTTCAATCCTTGGGTCCAAGGCCTTATGAAGATGGGACTAGGATGGAAAATAGACATGCCTCCACCATCATTTCCTCAACTTTTCCTACACTCCAACCCCCTCCTGGAAGAGTATACCTTAGAGCTCTAGAGCATAAAGGTGGTAAGGAGAGTATAATCCATCAAATTCCTTCGAAGGCTGTTTGGTGTCCACAAGAAAGACTCAAGAAAACTCAGAGTTATTCTGGACTTGTCGACACTCAATAATTTCAAGTAAAACAGCAAGTTCAGAATGTTAATCCTTCTGAACATAAGGACCTTATTTCAAAAAGGGGTGTTCGCAGTCTTGTCAGACCTGAAAGATGTCTATTGGCAGCTTCCAGTCAGTCGCCCCCTCTCCTCCTACCTAGGATTCAAATTACAGATGATAACGTATGTCCTAGGGAAGATACTTGTCGGACTAAACACAGTCCCAAGTATATTCACGGGTTTGGCGGACACAGTCACGCTAAAAGCAAGCCCAGAAATGGTTCAGGCAACATTGTACCTGGACGAAAGGCTTGGGTGGGCAGCACCCAAAGTCGCTGGTCTATGAGCATCCAAGGAAATGATCCGGTTTCAAGAACATCGGGAATGCAAGGTAAGTTTCAAGAAGTGTTGATTCTCTGCAACTCAAAGGCTGCAATGGTTAAAAAACCATTGAAACCTGTAGTCACACCAACTCTCCTTTCCCTTGGGAATGTGAAAGGAGATTGCAGGGTCGGTCAAGAGACCATGGTAATCAGTCAGGATTCCAAGATGCTAATAGGGAGGAATTCTAAAATCTCTCCAGTTCGCAATAGTGACAGACCCAGTGCTAAGAGCACAGCTGAAAGATGCGTTAAGAATCTGGAGAAGATACGCATCAAAAGCTCGAAGAGATCTAAAAGGACCAATATCGGTCTCTCCTTAATCGCTTCCCTAACAATGGTCAAAGGCCAAAAGCCTATTGAAGACCGTGTCCTTGGCACTACCCCGACTATCGAAGATCATCCGCATAGATGCCTAGTCTGAAGAATGTGTTATTCACTCCCATCAGAGGAAAATCCAAGGGATCCGGTCATTTCTATCCAAGGCCGTGTTAGTCCTGTCATGGGTGGAGAAACTCTCTCCACGCATATCAGACCTCCGGAGTAAGGCTGATCTGGGACATCGAAGCGATTATGAGACGTCGGAACCGACAAGGGTAGAGATCGTTTCATATAGTTTAGGTGATGTTAGCCATCCCTTACCTAAAAGGATGGCACCTATCAGCAGTTTATGTACAATCGATCCGCAATGTGACAGCGGATGCTCAACTCAGGCTCAAGCCATTAGAATTAGAATGGTCCACAGACGCAGACCAATTCTCTCCCAGATGGGAACAGGTCCCCGAGCTGCCAATCGATATGTAGCCCCATATGAGGATCCTCTAGTGGAGATAACAAACATCATGTCTCTAGTATGGAAGGGATGGACTCAGAAATTCCTGTTCATCCCATCTAATCGCCTGCAGAAGGGCCTCAACATGCTGAGATCCTTCCAGGGAGGAGTGGCTCTGTTGGCTCCTAAGTAGCCCATGAAATATCAATGAACTTCTGTCTGTCCTTCTTTGTCCACCTTCATAATCAAGGCCTGGTAGCCAACACGATAACTACTTGCAAATCAGCCTTGTCTAGACCTCTTCTATATGCCTTTCAAGTGGATCTGGTGAATGAAATCTTTAATAAGATTCCGAAGGCATGTGCAAGGCTTAGGCCTGCAGCACCGCCAAAGCTCATCTCATGGTCTTTGGACAGGTCCTACACTATGCCTCATCTGTTAACAATCAAGATTGTTCCCTCAAGGATCTAACC
>NC_090737.1:53339260-53352003 GCF_036898095.1 Palaemon carinicauda
TTGTAGGAATGACGTGTTATAATTGCAAACGTCAAAGTCACTTGATTGTGGACTGCAGAACGAGATTCTGTTCGTTACATAATAGTTCAACTCATTCATATAGTCAGTGCTACTCGTGTAAGACACAACAGAATCCTAGAAATACACAGTCAATTCCACAGTCAGTTCCATATGGAAATAAAAAGAAAAATCCTCATTTCAATGAAAAGAAATGGCCAAACGTCAATGTAGTTCAGAATCCAAAACAAACAAACAGTTCTTCGAATAATGCTGATCCTGGGTCATCAAACCAGACCTCACAAGGTCAGACTAATTTTTAGAATGTGCAGAGCAAAGCAGATACCACATAATTAACTCCAGTGGAGAAGAGAGATATGTTGGGTCAAGGTCATTCATGTCAACATTAGTAGTATTGAATAATCAATTTAATGTTTTATCAGATCATTGCGAGGCAATAGATTTTCCTATGAAACACACGGCCGAATTAAGTAAATCAATGCATGCTCCCGCAGATTTGCAACGAATTCATACAATAATAAGCCAAAATCAGTTACGACCAACATTATATGCTGTAAATTTAAAACACAGATCATTTACATTAATATCATGGATTTGAGGACACATCATATGTTGTTTTCGAACTTCCCTATAGAAAAATCCAGAGTAAGACTCTCGGGTATAGAAAATAATGAATTAAATGTAACTGGCGTAACTCATGTTCAGTTCAAGCTCGGTAAGCGCACGTTTGCCGAAACATATGTTCTTGTACAAAACATCGATATGTATCCAGCTGTAATTATGGGATACCCATCTATGGGCAATCAAAACATTATAGTAGTCCCAGCCAAGCACGGCGAGTATATCAAAGGAAAATTCTATAAGTCTTCTAATACCTTAAAATAAGTTTTGGATAAAAAGGAGACGACAAATAAAACAGTGACGTATGTTGAAGAACCAATAACTTGTCTCGCTAATAAAGAAATATACGCGA
Organism: Palaemon carinicauda; assembly: GCF_036898095.1. Taxonomy (NCBI): domain Eukaryota; kingdom Metazoa; phylum Arthropoda; class Malacostraca; order Decapoda; family Palaemonidae; genus Palaemon; species Palaemon carinicauda. Next base: position 53,340,252 of record NC_090737.1, read on the forward strand.
CCCAACAGAATTTTCGTTCACCCGTAACATCATCTTGCCCGCAATCTATCGAGCCGAACGTAACTTCGAATTTAATAGTACAAGTAAAGAAAACATTACCGGGATCTGAAATATTAATCCTTTCCGACACTTTGAAAACTAACGGATTGTCTGTCACACAAGCTATTTATACAGTAGGCTAACATCAACAATGTAATATTGAAGTCTGTAATCATTTAAATAACACTTTAGTAATTCACAAAAATCAGCATATCTTGGATGTAGAAGTTTATAAACATCGTATTCTTACCGTTGCTGAAATCAATCTCGCTCAATCAGTTGTGGATGAATCCCTTTTGTAATCTATTAAAAATAAAATCAATAAAGACATTCAAGACGAAAAAATTCAGCAGAAAATTTTTGGACTTTTAACTGAATATCATGTTTTTTCCACTACGGATGGGTCCTAAGGAAAAACAGATGTGATCGAGCAGCAAATAAGGTTAAAGGACAAGCAGAAAATTATCCATGTACCCTTGTACAGACTCCCTATGAAATTCCAGAATGAAATAAATGATGAAGTAGGTAAAGTGCTAGAAGAAGGAGTCATTAGGAAATCGAATAGCCCGTCTAATTTTCCATTAATAGTTGTACCGAAAAAAGATCGAATATGGCGTATCTGCATATACTTCCGTCGCCTAAACGAGGAGACGATCCCTGATCGATTCCCAGTGCCATGTACTGACGATATTTTATCTTTGATAGGTCAGAATAAATATTTTACCAGTTTGGACTTGCTTAAAGGCTTTCACCAGATATCATTAGAAGAAAATAGTATCCCATACACAGCCTTCAGCACAGCCAGGGGACATTATGAATTTTTACGGATGCCTTTTGGTTTATGTTTTGCTCCCATAACATTTACAAGTATGATTAACATAGTGTTTGGAGACTTGCTAGGGGATATATTGCATGCCTATATGGATGACCTTGTAATCTTTTTCAACACCTTAGAAGAACATCTACGTAAATTAGAACTAGTACTACAGAGACTAAGACAACATAACTTAGGGGTAAAGATTAGTAAGTGTGAATTTTTCAAAACAGAATTAGTCAATTTGGGTTTTACGGTGTCAAGCCAAGGTCTTAAAGTAGTCCATGATAAGGTGTCGGCTATCCGTAACTTTCCGATACCTACTAATGTCAAGGGAATACAGCAAAATCTGGGTTGTAGTGGATATTACAGGCATTTTATACGCAATTATTCAATAATAACCGCTCCCTTAACTGATCTTACGAAGAAGGGCGTAGATTTCATATGGTCTGAGCAGCATCAACAGGTGTTTAATACCTTGAAAGATGAACTGAGTAGTTCTCCTATCTTAAAATTTCCTGACTTCGGTAAAGAATTTGTCATTGCAACAGACGCCTCAGACTTAGGAGTAGGGGGTATTGCTTCAGCAATATGAAAAACAATTTTTCCCGATAGCTTTTTATTCTCGAAAACTGAGAACTTCCGAAAGTAAGTATGCAGTAATAGACAAGGAAGGGCTACCTATTGTTAAATCACTAGTGCATTTTAAGTTCATAATATATGGTTATCCCGTTAAGGTTCTTGCTGATCATAAACCACTAACCGACTTTTAACCCTGGATAGGTACGATGGGTCGTTTGCGACCCCGAGCGTCAAAAAAAAACAGGTTTTTCTCACGTGACTCACCCCCGTGACTGAATTTGTGGGTGATCGACCTGCAGGAGGTGTCTCCCTTACACGCTCTAGTAGTGTCCAGATGTGCATTGCTGTAGCTGTACTCCTTCCCTGATTTCTGAGACGCGTCGGGGTCGAGCGCGACCGAGTTTACCCTTCTAAGGTAGTTTGCATAATTATCAAAGTTATTACGTATTATGAAATTGTCGTAGAATGGTGCAACTTGTATAGGTTATCAGTTGTGGAAAGTTTTGGTGGATTGTTTGGCTATCATGTGCATGATTTTTTTTTTAGTTAAAATGTCGTTCATCACCACGAGGACCATTTTACCGCGAGTGCCCCTTTTTCATTTTTTTTTCCTTTTTTTGCCAAGTCATTTTTCCGTAAGATATTGCCATATAGGGTCGTAAAACTTTTGCTTGTTTAGTGTTGGAAAGTGTGTCTAGATGATCTGGCTACCCATGCATGACTTTGTTTTTGTCAGATACGACGTAGTTATTGGTATATTGGGTATTTAACTGCGGTTACCAATTTCTGTTTTTTTTTCAATATTTGTAAAAATTACTACGTAGTAAGGAATTGCCGTATATTATTCTTTTTTTTTCATGTTTATGTGTTAGAAAGTGTGCCTTGATGGTTGGGCTAACACGTGCATGTCTTTTTTTTTTATCTGAGATGCCGTATATTAGAATGTCGGGCATTTTACCGCGAGTGTCCCTTTTTCATTTTTTTTCATTTTTTTGCCAAGTCATTTTTCCGTAAGATATTGCGAAATAGTGTCGTAAAACTTTTGCTTTTTTAGTGTTGGAAAGTGTGTCTAGATGATCTGGCTACCCATGCGTGATTTTGTTTTTTGTCAGATACGACGTAGTTATTGGTATATTGGGTATTTAACTGCGGTTGCCAATTTCTGTTTTTATTCAATATTTGTAAAAATTTACTACGTAGTAAGGAATTGCCGTATATTATTGATTTTTTTTTTCATGTTTATGTGTTAGAAAGTGTACCTTGATGGTTGGGCTAACACGTGCATGTCTTTTTTTTTTATCTGAGATGCCGTATATTAGAATGTTGGGCATTTTTCCGCAAGTGCCCCTTTTTATTTGTTTTGCATTTTTTTGCTTAGTCATGTTACCGTAAGGAATTGGCAAGTAGTGTCGCAAAACTTATATTTTTATAGTATTGGAAAGTGTTTCTAGATGATCTGGCTACCCATGCCTATTTTTTTTTTAGCCAGATATGGCGTATATATAAGTATGTGTTCGATTTTCCTGTGATTGCCATTTTTTCGTTTTTTCCCATTTCTTTCAAAATTACTACGTACTAAAAAACTATCACAGAGTAATATTTCATTTATATGTTTATTTGTCGGAAAATGTGCCTTGATGGTTTGCCTTGCACGTGGCTGAAATTGTTTTTTTTCTGAAATGCCGTATATTAGAATGGCCATTTTTCCACGAGTGCCCCTTTTTATTTGTTTTGCATTTTTTTGCTTAGTCATGTTACCGTAAGCAATTGGCAAGTAGTGTCGCAAAACTTATAATTTTATAGTGTTGGAAAGTGTTTCTAGATGATCTGGCTACCCATGCCTATCTTTTTTTTTAGCCAGATATGGCGTATATATAGGTATGTGTTTGATTTTCCTGTGATTGCCATTTTTTCGTTTTTTCACATTTCTTTCAAAATTACTACGTACTAAGGAACTATCACAGAGTAATTATTCATTTAGATGTTTATTTGTCGGAAAATGTGCCTTGATGGTTTGCCTAGCACGTGGCTGAATTTTCTTTTTCTGAAATGCCGTATATTAGAATGTTAGCCATTTTTCCGCGAGTGCCCCTTTTTATTTGTTTTGCATTTTTTTGCTTAGTCATGTTACCGTAAGGAATTGGCAAGTAGTGTCGCAAAACTTATATTTTTATAGTGTTGGAAAGTGTTTCTAGATGATCTGGCTACCCATGCCTATCTTTTTTTTAGCCAGATATGGCGTATATATAGGTATGTGTTCGATTTTCAGGTGGTTGCCATTTTTTCGTTTTTTCCCAATTCTTTCAAAATTACTACGTACTAAGGAACTATCACAGAGTAATGATTCCTCTAGATGTTTATTTGTCGGAAAATTTTGTTTACTTTTTTTTTGATTGAATATCATCAATTTTTTTTAGCTAAAATATTATATTGTTTTACATTTTTTTTTTCGATTTTATTTCCCTTCAAAAAAATTTTTTTGGGTCAGAATTTTAATTTTATAGTCGTAAAATAATCGACAATTATCCAGCAACCCACCATACAATTTTTATGCATATCCAATAATAATTAGATTAGTAAATAACACCTTGAAATTGACATACCCTTCCTACATTTCAAGTGGCAGATTAGGGAGTCTGAGTCAGTGTGGTTGGCGGCCATTTTGTGGACATATCCGAAGCGTAAGCTGCCCTATCTATATATATTCTTGTTCCCTATAGAATTTGTGATATTTTGGTATATTTTTACCTGCATAAATATCATATTATATATTAAATATATGTGTTATTTTACGAAATTTCTAAGTACTCAAAAAATTACCTTTAGATATGGCCCCTGATATAAATGTAATTTACAAAATAATGAAGATTTTTTTTAGATATTTCTATTTTAGGATAACATATGTTTATTCCCTAAAAAAATTAGCCACTTCCTATTTCATTTGGGTACCCAAAAAAATTCATGAAATTTGGACAAATTTTTTTGGCCAAAAAAAGTTACCCTTCTTTTCTCATTTCAGATCTTCACCTCCATGAGTCTGACTTCATCCAAAATACATCAAGATGTGTCCTAAACATTCAAGAATCAATTCCTAAAAGGATTTGTGTATATATGTATAAACTTTTTTTTATGAATTTTTATGTCAGGTCTTTTTTTTCTACTTAATTTTTTAAAATATTTATATTAAATAGTTTTTCTGCAGATGGGTAGTATTTATCTTTACAGTTGTTTTAAGCATTCATTGAAGTTTTTTTGGCAAAAGAAAAAAGGAGGTTACTGCAAAAACTGATTTTTCAAGAATTTTTTTTGGCGTCGGGGTCGTTCGCGTCCGAGTATACCCTTAAAGGGGTGTCCGAGGAGCGTACCTATCCAGGGTTAAAAGGCTTCAGCCACAGCCCCAAACAAACTCGGTGGCATTTGGTCATTCAAGACTTTGGTGCGAGAATCAGGTATTTACCTGGAAAAGCAAATATCACTGCTGATGCATTATCACGTAACCCCGTGTCATCTTATACGGAGCCTTTAGTTGAATTAATTGATATATCAACATCCATGCCTATTGTTAAAACGATATCTGAACAAGAAGATTTGGGCTGGAGTGCTGAGTTATTACAGACTGAGCCAAGAAAAGATCAGAAATTAAAAAAAATTATAAATGATCTGAAAGGCAATCATAAGGAAAAAGAATATATAAAGTATAAGCAGCAGACTTATATAATCAATGACAATGATTTGTATAGGATCGTGATAAGTAAAACCCGCAATACACCACATGTAACTAACGAGCAGGTAGTGGTACCAATCTCACTTATTTCCACTGTCCTGAGTTGGTTGCATGAAAATCCATTGCATGGACACCCAGGGTTCTGATTAATGTCACAGAAAGCCAAATCATTGTTTTATTGGCATACGATGCTTACAGACATAAAAAAACACATAGCTAATTGTCGCACATGTCAGGAAAACAAAGGGCATACGAAAACACCTGTCAGCCTAGGGGCCTATCCAGTGCCCAATCAACCCTTTGAAAGGATACATTTAGATTTATTAACAGGATTTTACGAGTCAGACAGAGGAATTAAGCACCTCTTAGCAATTGTAGATGCTTTAACTCGATATACAGAACTAATAGCGCTTAAAACTAAAACTGTGATTGAATGCGCTAGGAAGTTTTACGAGTGTTACATTTGTAAACATGGAATTCCACACATGATAATCTCAGACTCGGGTGGAGAATTTAACCCTGGATAGGTACGGTCCTCGGACACCCCTTCAAGGGTATACTCGGACGCGAACGACCCCGACGCCAAAAAAAATTCTTGAAAAATCAGTTTTTGCAGTAACCTCCTTTTTTCTTTTGCCAAAAAAAACTTCAATGAATGCTTAAAACAACTGTATAGATAAATACTACTCATCTGCAGAAAAACTATTTATTATAAATATTTTAAAAAATTAAGTAGAAAAAAAAAAGACCTGACAAAAATTCATAAAAAAAAAGTTTATACATATATACACAAATCCTTTTAGGAATTGATTCTTGAATGTTTAGGACACATCTTGATGTATTTTGGATGAAGTCAGACCCATGGAGGTGAAGATCTGAAATGAGAAAAAAAGGGTAACTTTTTTTGGCCAAAAAAATTTGTCCAAATTTCATGAATTTTTTTGGGTACCCAAATGAAATAGGAAGTGGCTAATTTTTTTAGGGAATAAACATATGTTATCCTAAAATAGAAATATGTAAAAAAATCTTCATTATTTTGTAAATTACATTTATATCAGGGGCCATATCTAAAGGTAATTTTTTGAGTACTTAGAAATTCCGTAAAAAAATACATATATTTAATATATAATATGATATTTATGCAGGTAAAAATATACCAAAATATCACAAATTCTATAGGGAACAAGAATATATATAGATAGGGCAGCTTACGCTTCGGATATGTCCACAAAATGGCCGCCAACCACACTGACTCAGACTCCCTAATCTGCCACTTGAAATGTAGGAAGGGTATGTCAATTTCAAGGTGTTATTCACTAATCTAATTATTATTGGATATGCATAAAAATTGTATGGTGGGTTGCTGGATAATTGTCGATTATTTTACGAATATAAAATTAAAATTCTGACCCAAAAAAATTTTTTTGAAGGGAAATAAAATCGAAAAAAAAATGTAAAACAATATTTTAGCTAAAAAAATTTGATGATATTCAATCAAAAAAAAAGTAAACAAAATTTTCCGACAAATAAACATCTAGAGGAATCATTACTCTGTGATAGTTCCTTAGTACGTAGTAATTTTGAAAGAATTGGGAAAAAACGAAAAAATGGCAATCACCGGAAAATCGAACACATACCTATATATACGCCATATCTGGCTAAAAAAAAGATAGGCATGGGTAGCCAGATCATCTAGAAACACTTTCCAACACTATAAAAATATAAGTTTTGCGACACTACTTGCCAATTCCTTACGGTAACATGACTAAGCAAAAAAATGCAAAACAAATAAAAAGGGGCACTCGAGGAAAAATGGCTAACATTCTAATATACGGCATTTCAGAAAAAAAAAATTCAGCCACGTGCTAGTCAAACCATCAAGGCACATTTTCCGACAAATAAACATCTAAATGAATAATTACTCTGTGATAGTTCCTTAGTACGTAGTAATTTTGAAAGAAATGGGAAAAAACGAAAAAATGGCAATCACAGGAAAATCGAACACATACCTATATATACGCCATATCTGGCTAAAAAAAGAAGATAGGCATGGGTAGCCAGATCATCTAGAAACACTTTCCAACACTATAAAATTATAAGTTTTGCTACACTACTTGCCAATTCCTTACGGTAACATGACTAAGCAAAAAAATGCAAAACAAATTAAAAGGGGCACTCGTGGAAAAATGGCCATTCTAATATACGGCATTTCAGAAAAAAAAAATTTCAGCCACGTGCTAGGCAAACCATCAAGGCATATTTTCCGACAAATAAACATATAAATGAAATATTACTCTGTGATAGTTCCTTAGTACGTAGTAATTTTGAAAGAAATGGGAAAAAACGAAAAAATGGCAATCACAGGAAAATCGAACACATACTTATATATACGCCATATCTGGCTAAAAAAAAAATAGGCATGGGTAGCCAGATCATCTAGAAACACTTTCCAACACTATAAAAATATAAGTTTTGCGACAATACTTGCCAATTCCTTACGGTAACATGACTAAGCAAAAAAATGCAAAACAAATAATAAGGGGCACTCGCGGAAAAATGCCCAACATTCTAATATACGGCATCTCAGATAAAAAAAAAAGACATGCACGTGTTAGCCCAACCATCAAGGCACACTTTCTAACACATAAACATGAAAAAAAAATCAATAATATACGGCAATTCCTTACTACGTAGTAAATTTTTACAAATATTGAAAAAAACAGAAATTGGCAACCGCAGTTAAATACCCAATATAGTAATAACTACGTCGTATCTGACAAAAACAAAATCACGCATGGGTAGCCAGATCATCTAGACACACTTTCCAACACTAAAAAAGCAAAAGTTTTACGACACTATTTCGCAATATCTTACGGAAAAATGACTTGGCAAAAAAATGAAAAAAAAGGAAAAAGGGACACTCGCGGTAAAATGCCCGACATTCTAATATACGACATCTCAGAGAAAAAAAAAGACATGCACGTGTTAGCCCAACCATCAAGGCACACTTTCTAACACATAAACATGAAAAAAAAATGAATAATATACGGCAATTCCTTACTACGTAGTAATTTTTACAAATATTGAAAAAAAAACAGAAATTGGTAACCGCAGTTAAATACCCAATATACCAATAACTACGTCGTATCTGACAAAAACAAAGTCATGCATGGGTAGCCAGATCATCTAGACACACTTTCCAACACTAAACAAGCAAAAGTTTTACGACACTATTTGGCAATATCTTACGGAAAAATGACTTGGCAAAAAAATGAAAAAAAATGAAAAAGGGGCACTCGCGGTAAAATGGTCCTCGTGGTGATGAACGACATTTTAACTAAAAAAAAAAACATGCACATGGTAGCCAAACAATCCACCAAGACTTTCCACAACTGATAACCTATACAAGTTGCACCATTCTACGACAATTTCATAATACGTAATAACTTTGATAATTATGCAAACTACCCTAGAAGGGTAAACTCGGACGCGAACGACCCCGACGCGTCTCAGAAATCGGGGAAGGAGTACAGCTACAGCAATACACATCTGGACACTACTAGAGCGTGTAGGGGAGACACCTCCTGCAGGTCGATCACCCACAAATTCAGTCACGGGGGTGAGTCACGTGAGAAAAACCTGTTTTTTTTTTACGCTCGGGGTCGCAAACGACCCACCGTACCTATCCAGGGTTAACTGAGACTTGGTTAACCCCGAATGTTGTCGATTCACTCATTGAATTTCCTAATTATACAATATATAGATGTGACATAGGAAGAGGTGGAGGTTGTTGTATTTATGTAAAAAATAATCTTTCTGTTAATATTTGTAATCTTAATGTTCAAAGAGTAGAGGGGGTAGAAGAGGTTTGGCTCTCTGTACAATCTCGTAAGCTACCTTCTGTTATCATTGGTTGCTTATATAGACATCCGCATGCTTCAAATGATACTTTTAACTATATTTTGGAATGTCTGAGAATGATTTCTCTAAAGAATAAATCAATTTATGTAATAGGTGATCTAAATGATGATTTGATGTTAGGTTCAGCAAAGATACATAATATTTTAAGAGTCACCAAATTAAATCAAATGATTAATAAACCTACTAGAGTTAGCCCCATCTCATCCACACTACTAGACGTGTTAATAACAAACAAGCAGGAAAGTGTCATTAAAATTGAGGTAAATCCAAGTATTGTAGCTGACCATGAACATATTACATTTATCATAGATATTAAGAAGCCAAAACGTAAACCAGTCACGGTAACCTCTAGGTGTTTAAAATATTATTCTGCAGATTTTTTGTGCAATACATTGCTAGACCAGAAAATAATTTCAGATACAATCATGCATACTGATGACACAGATATTCAAACAGGAATTTTCAATAAAGTATATAATAGTGCCTTAGATAAATGTGCCCCAATAACCACGAAGGAAATAAGGAGACCCAGTGCACCTTGGATAGACAATGATCTCAAAAACAGTATGATTGAAAGGGACAAAATGCAAGAAAGGCTTAAACATAATAGACATGATGAGAATCTTAACAATTCGTATAAGGAAATGAAAAAACTCATCAATTCGAAGATGCGTACTGCCAAAGCTTATTATAACAAAGACAAGATCAAGAAAAGTAAATCTCGCAAAGAAACATGGAAAATTATGAATAATATTGTATCTACTAAAACAAATAAAAAGATTGAATACGACAACCCAAAAGCTAGAGCAGATCAATTTAACCAATACTTTGCTAATGTAGGAAAAATAACTTATGATAAAACGCAGGAAATTCTACAAAAGTACGAAAATGAAGATATTAGAAACACTCAAAATAATTTTGGCAATAATATAAGATTGTTTAGACCGCAACCAGTTACAGTAGAAACAATAATATTAACAGTTAAGAGTTTGAATAATAGTAATGCTTACGGAACGGATGGTATTCCTACTAGTTTTCTAAAAGATTCCCTTACAGTTATTGCATATTATATCACGGTTATCATAAATACATCGATTGTAACTGGGAAATATCCTTCTATTTGGAAACAACCCCTCGTAGACCCTCTTCACAAGAAAGGAGACAAGGACGACCCTGGTAATTATAGACCTGTTTCTATCCTTCCCGTAATATCGAAAGTAATAGAAAAGATTGTATGTAATCAGTTAATGGAACATCTAGAAAAAAAATAATTTGATTTCTAACACTCAGCATGGATTCCGTAAAGGTTTATCAACAGAAACAGCTTTGATGAAATTAACAGATGAAATTTATAAAAATATTGATAGAAAAAAAGTTTCCATATTAATTTTATGTGACCTATCAAAGGCATTTGATAGTGTCAACCATGATGAATTGTGTAAATCTCTTAAGGAACATTACATTGATACGTTCTGGTTTCAGGATTACTTGAAGGATAGAAGTCAGGTAGTTAGATTAGGAGACGTAAATTCTTGCATTGAAAAGGTTGAATTTGGAGTCCCACAGGGATATGTCCTAGGTCCAATTCTGTTTTTAGTCTACGTTAATGACATGATTAAATACATAGAAAACTGCTTGCTAATTCAATACGCTGATGACACCCAAGTTCTTTTGGCTGATCAAATAGAAAATTTAGATGGCTTGATAAAAAGGGCTGAACTAATATTGCTCAAAATTAAGAAATATTTTCTAAGAAAAGGGCTATTATTAAATGCCACTAAAACACAGTGCATGTTTGTGGGTAGCTCACAGTATATTAGCAAAATTCCAAATGACATTATAATAAAATGCGATGGTGATGAAGTAAAGATAAGTCAACATGTGAAAAATCTAGGTCTACACATGGACAGGTACATGACATTCAGTACTCACATTGACGAGCTGAGTAGAAAAGTTAGTGGCATTCTAATGTATTTAAGTAGAGTAAAAGATTACTTTGATGATACTACTCGAGCTTTTATTGTGGAAAGTCTGGTCTTGAGTGTAATAAACTACTCTATTAAGATATGGGGGTCTACTAATGATATGCACATGGAAAAAGCTCAAAAAATCCAAAACTTTGCTGGTAGAGTAGCCGTTATTGGGGTGAAAAAACACGATCACATCACCCCAACCCTCCAGCAATTAAAGTGGATAAAATTAAAAGAAAAGTGTATGTACGATGTTTGTGTTTTTGTTTTTAAAAGTTTGAGAAAAGAATATCCCAACTGGCTATACACATTTCCTACAGTTGGTAATTGTAGGAATGCATTAACCAGACAGAATGAAAATCTATTTGTAGACAGCTATCGAACTGATTTGGGTTCACGCTCAATGGCAATAAGGGGCCCAGCTTGCTGGAATAAACTACCTCTGGAAATAAGAAAATGTATAAATGTTAGTTCTGATTTATTCAAAAAGAAACTTAAGCAATATTTTTTAAATTTTACTTGAATGTATATATATCCTAATTTTTTACAATCCAATTATTGTGGATTTTATGTAAATAATGTATATTGTTATGTAACAGAATAACCATTTTATAATGGAATAAAGGTTTTTGACTTTGACTTTGACTTTGACTTTGCAACAACAACAGAATCTGACTACTTAAACTGGTCCATTTCGTCAAG